>NC_140178.1:988231-998231 GCF_963971535.1 Notolepis coatsorum
GACCTGGAGATACTAGCCGCTCTGTTTGCTGCGGCCATTCATGATGTGGATCATCCTGGAGTGTCCAACCAGTTCCTCATCAACACCAGTGAGTAGGATATAGTATCATTTTATAGTATATAGTATATAGTATATATTATATAGTGAGTAGTATATATTAGTATATAGTAGGCAGACAGTACCTTCCCCCTGCTGGCCCTGATGTAATAATGCTCTCTGCTGCCCCCTGCTGGCCCTGATGTAATAATGCTCTCTGCTGCCCCCTGGTGGCCCTGATGTAATAATGCTCCCCTTGCTGCCCCCCTGCTGGCCCTGATATAATAATGCTCTCTGCTGCCCCCTGCTGGCCCTGATGTAATAATGCTCTTGCCTCCCCCTGCTGGCCCTGATGTAATTAATGCTCTCTGCTGCCCCCTGCTGGCCCTGATGTAATAATGCTCTCTGCTTCCCCCTGCTGGCCCTGATGTAATATGCTCCTCTGCTGCCCCCTGCTGGTCCTGATGTAATAATGCTCTCTGCTGCCCCCTGCTGGCCCTGATGTAATAATGCTCTCTGCTGCCCCCTGCTGGTCCTGATGTAATAATGCTCTCTGCTGCCCCCTGCTGGCCCTGATGTAATAATGCTCTCTGCTGCCCCCTGCTGGCCCTGATTGAATAATGCTCTCTGCTGCCCCCTGCTGGCCCTGATGTAATAATGCTCTCTGCTGCCCCCTGCTGGCCCTGATGTAATAATGCTCTCTGCTGCCCCCTGCTGGCCCCTGATGTAATAATGCTCTCTGCTCCCCCCTGCTGGCCCTGATGTAATAATGCTCTCTGCTGCCCCCTGCTGGCCCTGATGTAATAATGCTCTCTGCCTCCCCCTGCTGGCCCTGATGTAATAATGCTCTCTGCTGCCCCCTGCTGGCCCTGATGTAATAATGCTCTCTGCTGCCCCCTGCTGGCCCTGATGTAATAATGCTCTCTGCTGGCCCTGATGTAATAATGATCTCTGCTGCCCCCTGCTGGCCCTGATGTAATAATGCTCCTGCTGCCCCCTGCTGGCCCTGATGTAATAAATGCTCCTCTGCTGCCCCCTGCTGGTCCTGATGTAATAATGCTCTCTGCTTCCCCCTGCTGGCCCAGATGTAATAATGCTCTCTGCTGGCCCTGATGTAATAATGCTCTCTGCTGCCCCCTGCTGGCCCTGATGTAATAATGCTCTCTGCTGCCCCCTGCTGGCCCAGATGTAATAATGCTCTCTGCTGCCCCCTGCTGGCCCTGATGTAATAATGCTCTCTGCTGCCCCCTGCTGGCCCTGATGTAATAATGCTCTCTGCTGCCCCCTGCTGGCCCTGATGTAATAATGCTCTCTGCTGCCCCCTGCTGGCCCTGATGTAATAATGCTCTCTGCTGCCCCCTGCTGGCCCTGATGTAATAATGCTCTCTGCTGCCCCCTGCTGGCCCTGATGTAATAATGCTCTCTGCTGCCCCCTGCAGACTCGGAGCTCGCCCTGATGTAATAATGCTCTCTGCTGCCCCCTGCTGGCCCTGATGTAATAATGCTCTCTGCTGCCCCCTGCAGACTCGGAGCTGGCCCTGATGTAATAATGCTCTCTGCTGCCCCCTGCAGACTCGGAGCTGGCCCTGATGTAATAATGCTCTCTGCTGCCCCCTGCAGACTCGGAGCTGGCCCTGATGTAATAATGCTCTCTGCTGCCCCCTGCAGACTCGGAGCTTGCCCTGATGTAATAATGCTCTCTGCTGCCCCCTGCAGACTCGGAGCTCGCCCTGATGTAATAATGCTCTCTGCTGCCCCCTGCAGACTCGGAGCTCGCCCTGATGTAATAATGCTCTCTGCTGCCCCCTGCAGACTCGGAGCTCGCCCTGATGTAATAATGCTCTCTGCTGCCCCCTGCAGACTCGGAGCTCGCCCTGATGTAATAATGCTCTCTGCTGCCCCCTGCAGACTCGGAGCTGGCCCTGATGTAATAATGCTCTCTGCTGCCCCCTGCAGACTCGGAGCTCGCCCTGATGTAATAATGCTCTCTGCTGCCCCCTGCAGACTCGGAGCTGGCCCTGATGTAATAATGCTCTCTGCTGCCCCCTGCAGACTCGGAGCTGGCCCTGATGTAATAATGCTCTCTGCTGCCCCCTGCTGGCCCTGATGTAATAATGCTCTCTGCTGCCCCCTGCTGGCCCTGATGTAATAATGCTCTCTGCTGCCCCCTGCAGACTCGGGAGCTGGCCCTGATGTACAACGACGAGTCTGTGCTGGAGAACCACCACCTGGCCGTGGGCTTCAAGCTGCTCCACGAGGAGAACTGTGACATCTTCCAGAACCTGAGCAAGAGGCAGCGGGCAGAGTCTGAGGAAACTCGTCATCGTTATAGTGAGAGGATTCTCCTTCCTCCCTTCTCTGGAAGGACACGGAAGGAAAGGAACGCGAACGGCGGCATCCTTCCTTCCTTCCTTCCTTCCTCCTTCCATCCCTTCCTTCCTTCCTTCCTTCCTTCCTTCCTTCCTTCCTTCCTTCCTTCCTTCCTTCCTTCCTTCCTTCCTCATCCTCACCCCTTGCTAAATTTCTAGATTGCTAAAACGTATGGAACCCATTCTAGTGACTGGCTAGTCCCCTTTCACTGCCACACGACAGCCGGTTAACCCTTTCACTGTGACAATACAGAAGGTTAGCCCTTTACTAACACACAACCGACAGCGATGCTCCACCATTAGCATCATTAGCTCCGCGGATGCGGAGCTAATGATGCTAATGATGGAGCATCGCCGTCGGTTGTGTGAGATAGTAAAGGGTTAACCTTCTGTCGTGTGGCAGTGAAAGGGTTAAGGTCCAGTTTGCGCCGAACAGGGTAAATCTGCATTTTGCTACGATGCTCCTCTAGTTCATGGAATGAACTTCAACAGCCCAGCAGGTGGCAGAAAAGTGGCCTTTTTAGTTTTAGTTTTTGAGGACTGCATACTTCTTTTGCAAACCAAAATACTATACTTTATACTTATAGCACATGCATGAGCCTGGTCTCTTTTGAAATATGACATTCTGAAGTTTCTGATACAATAAAAGGAATTCACTCTTAGTGCTAATGAAATAGAGTAACATAGGTCTGAACTTGAGTTGTAGAGTTGTAGCGAATTCTCTTCCTGTTTTGGCTTGTGACTTTTCACCTAGATCCCTGATTCTCTCATTCCCACGTGGGGTACCATTGGAAAGCCCTACTCATTGGTTACTTACAACCCTGTCCAATAATTATCGAGATCGCCAAATGATTGACGGAGGTAGAGGCTCGAGAGTCGGGAGTGGTATTTGAAAAAATAAAAAGTCTGCCGTGTACTTCGGCGCACGCCTCACATATCGGCATGTAACTCGAGAACAGCTGAACGGATTTTGTCGCCTGAAAGGGCTATCGACAGGCAACAAATAGGGCTTTAATTTATTGTATTAACAAAGCCGCTAGAGGTCGCCAAAGTGCCGGTGGGAAAATCATCCTCAAGATGGCCCACATGTGGGCTGTTGCATGCTAAGAGGCTTGAGATTCTTCCCTCTCTTGCAGAGTTTAAAACCTTGATCTCCAACCTTTGTCAATCGAGTGGTACGTGTTCTAGTTGATTTGTTATCCTGGCTCTTTGCCTCGTCTCGTTGTGACGGTAAACGAGGGAAACCTCAGCTGCCTTCACTGACGGTCTGAAGCCACCGGGGGCAGTGACACGAGCTCTGTTCCCTCCCAGGTCCTGGCGACAGACATGTCCAAACACATGAGCCTGCTGGCCGACCTCAAGACCATGGTGGAGACCAAGAAGGTGACGAGCTCCGGGGTCCTGCTGCTCGACCACTACACTGACCGCATACAGGTGAGACCACTACACTGACCACATACAGGTGAGACCACTACACTGACCACATACAGGTGAGACCACTACACTGACCACATACAGGTGAGACCACTACACTGACCGCCTACAGGTGAGACCACTACACTGACCACATACAGGTGAGACCACTACACTGACCACATACAGGTGAGACCACTACACTGACCGCCTACAGGTGAGACCACTACACTGACCGCATACAGGTGAGACCACTACACTGACCGCATACAGGTGAGACCACTACACTGACCACATACAGGTGAGACCACTACACTGACCTCATACAGGTGAGACCACTACACTGACCACATACAGGTGAGACCACTACACTGACCACATACAGGTGAGCTGCTTGACCACTACACTGACCACATACAGGTGAGACCACTACACTGACCACATACAGGTGAGCTGCTTGACCACTACACTGACCGCATACAGGTGAGCTGCTTGACCACTACACTTTGAGCTGCTTGACCACTACACTTTGAGCTGCTTGACCACTACACTTTGAGCTGCTTGACCACTACACTGACCGGTAACCAAAGGGTTGCTGGTTCGATCCCCAACCCCAACAGGAGGGTGTATTCCAGCTGTGAGCCGGTGACTGAAGGGCGGCTGGCTGGTATTACATCTACGGTGCCCACCATCCTGCCTAAGTGCCCTTGAGCAAAGCACTGAACCCCCAAAACTGCTCCAGGGGCGCTGCCCTGCTAGGATTGGTCTTTAGTGTTGGTCTCTCTTGATCTGTGCTAGAAGGCTTTAGTGTTGGTCTCTCTGGTCTCTCTTGATCTGTGCTAGAAGGCTTTAGTGTTGGTCTCTCTGGTCTCTCTTGATCTGTGCTAGAAGGCTTTAGTGTTGGTCTCTCTGGTCTCTCTTGATCTGTGCTAGAAGGCTTTAGTGTTGGTCTCTGGTCTCTCTTGATCTGTGCTAGAAGGCTTTAGTGTTGGTCTCTGGTCTCTCTTGATCTGTGCTAGAAGGCTTTAGTGTTGGTCTCTCTGGTCTCTCTTGATCTGTGCTAGAAGGCTTTAGTGTTGGTCTCTGGTCTCTCTTGATCTGTGCTAGAAGGCTTTAGTGTTGGTCTCTCTGGTCTCTCTTGATCTGTGCTAGAAGGCTTTAGTGTTGGTCTCTGGTCTCTCTTGATCTGTGCTAGAAGGCTTTAGTGTTGGTCTCTCTGGTCTCTCTTGATCTGTGCTAGAAGGCTTTAGTGTTGGTCTCTCTGGTCTCTCTTGATCTGTGCTAGAAGGCTTTAGTGTTGGTCTCTCTGGTCTCTCTTGATCTGTGCTAGAAGGCTTTAGTGTTGGTCTCTCTGGTCTCTCTTGATCTGTGCTAGAAGGCTTTAGTGTTGGTCTCTGGTCTCTCTTGATCTGTGCTAGAAGGCTTTAGTGTTGGTCTCTCTGGTCTCTCTTGATCTGTGCTAGAAGGCTTTAGTGTTGGTCTCTGGTCTCTCTTGATCTGTGCTAGAAGGCTTTAGTGTTGGTCTCTGGTCTCTCTTGATCTGTGCTAGAAGGCTTTAGTGTTGGTCTCTGGTCTCTCTTGATCTGTGCTAGAAGGCTTTAGTGTTGGTCTCTGGTCTCTCTTGATCTGTGCTAGAAGGGTTTAGTGTTGGTCTCTGGTCTCTCTTGATCTGTGCTAGAAGGCTTTAGTGTTGGTCTCTCTGGTCTCTCTTGATCTGTGCTAGAAGGCTTTAGTGTTGGTCTCTCTGGTCTCTCTTGATCTGTGCTAGAATGCTTTAGTGTTGGTCTCTGGTCTCTCTTGATCTGTGCTAGAAGGCTTTAGTGTTGGTCTCTCTGGTCTCTCTTGATCTGTGCTAGAATGCTTTAGTGTTGGTCTCTCTGGTCTCTCTTGATCTGTGCTAGAAGGCTTTAGTGTTGGTCTCTGGTCTCTCTTGATCTGTGCTAGAAGGCTTTAGTGTTGGTCTCTCTGGTCTCTCTTGATCTGTGCTAGAAGGCTTTAGTGTTGGTCTCTGGTCTCTCTTGATCTGTGCTAGAAGGCTTTAGTGTTGGTCTCTCTGGTCTCTCTTGATCTGTGCTAGAAGGCTTTAGTGTTGGTCTCTGGTCTCTCTTGATCTGTGCTAGAAGGCTTTAGTGTTGGTCTCTCTGGTCTCTCTTGATCTGTGCTAGAAGGCTTTAGTGTTGGTCTCTGGTCTCTCTTGATCTGTGCTAGAAGGCTTTAGTGTTGGTCTCTCTGGTCTCTCTTGATCTGTGCTAGAAGGCTTTAATAATAATAATCATCTTTATTTATATAGCACCTTTCATAGCTCTAAGTTCTTAACAGAGCAAAAAACACAACATTTTACAATAAAGCAAAAAAAGAAAAGAAAAGCAGGAGTTTAAAATCTAAAGAAAAATAGAAAAAAAAGAAAATAGCTAAAAAGCATAAATGACAACAGGGATTTTAAATAGATAGAATAGATAGTATAGAAATAGGTCTTGAGCTGTACTTTATCCTGTTAAGCCTGTAGGTCCCCCTATAGGGGGACCCTGCTTTTCTTTATCATAAATCGATCAATAGAGAGATTAGATCCCCAATTATCATATCATGGGGTATCATTGGAAAGCCACACTCATTGGCTACAACCCTGTGCAAAGACTTTCGAGATCGCCAAATGATTGACGGAGCTAGAGCCCCGGGAGTCGGGGGTGGTAATGTGTACTTTTGCATACTTTGGGGCACGCCTCACATATCGGCATGTAACTCGAGAACCGCTGAACGGATTTTATCGCCTGAAAGGGAAATTGACAGGCAACAAATAGGGCTTTAATTCTATCTATATATTGTATTAAAATAAATGCACACCCGAGCCACTAGAGGTCGGCAAAGTGGCATCGCGAATCGTCCTCATGAGGGCCCATGGATGTTAAGAGGATTATGTTTTTTTTATTTGTTTTTTTGTAGCCAAGAGTAAAGACCATAACCCTATCAAAACAGTAGTCAAAGTGTATATTTTCATTTTTACCGATGTTTTATACGATTTATCGGAAATACGAATTTATCGGAAAAATGCTAATTATATCTCTTTTATCGTAAAACCGCAAGGAAATGACTAAATCCATATTCAACCCTGCCATTGGAAAGAGGAGCCTTTTCCCTATCCATAGATGATGATTTGGCCATAATAAGGTCACGGTCAAGTTCAAGGTCAAATATGAATTCATAATTAAAATTGATTATCATTTATTACTGTATCTACAAATCCTTCTGTTTAATCATCTTCCCTTTATTCATTTGCTTAGATTGTTTTGTACACTTGATCTCAAGAAGGTGGTGAATGAGCTCAGTGAGCGAAATCCAAAGAACCTCAATGTTTTCATGGTGTTATTCACCGGCACAGATGCAAAAATAAATCATAATTTATATTCTCCTTTGTTTCATCACAATTTACTCAAGACTAGTAACAGACACAATATTTCTGACACTGGGAATACATACCCCCAGGTCCCTAGATGTTCCTAGATACCAAGAACATGCTAACGGACCTTGTAGAAGTGAAGCAATCTTCCATTTACTTAGGCATGTACCTTTAGGTGAAATCTCTGAAAATAGGGCTACAGCTCAACAGCTGTCTACAGAGGCAGTCTGTTTCAGATGTAGTGGGAGAATATTAACAGCTGTCTACAGAGGCAGTCTGTTTCAGATGTAGTGGGAGAATATTAACAGCTGTCTACAGAGGCAGCCTGTTTCAGATGTAGTGGGAGAATATTAACAGCTGTCTACAGAGGCAGCCTGTTTCAGATGTAGTGGGAGAATATTCCAAGCCGTCGGCCCATAGAAACAAAAAGCTGCTTTGCCGTATTTCTTATATGTCATTGTAGGCACCTGGAGCAGGTCCGCACTAGAGGACCTGACGGTGTGTCCTTGAGCAAGACATTTAACCCCTAACTGCTCCCGATGAGCAGGTTGGCACCTCGCATGGTCGCCTCCGCCGTCGGTGTGTGAATGTGTGAGTGAACGGGTAACATGCGAGGAACAGAAATTGTAAAGCGCTTTGGATAAAAGAGAAATATAAATGCAGCCGTGCACTAGAGGACCTGAGGGGGCGGTTTGGAACATATCTCTGTAGGCGGTCGCAGAGGCAGGACGGTGTCAGACCAGCTTTAAAAACAAGCAGGAGCATTTTAAATGTGTAATGTGGTCCCTCATCTTAGTTCTGGTTCAAACGCCGGCTGCCGCGTTTTGGACACGTTGTAATCTGTCAGTGGTTTTCTTTGGCAGGCCAGAAAAAAGTGCATCACAATAATCAAGCCGAGAGAAAACAAAAGCGTGGATCAGCGTTTTTGCATCGCCCAGGGACAGATTCGCACAATATTTCTAAGATGAAAGAAGGCAATCTTCGTAACATGATTAATGTGTGTATTGAAATTAGATTCTGTTAGACAGCATGGTGGTGTTTGTGGGACCCAGACGCAGACAGGCAGAGGAGGGAAGCAGGCAGGACGAGACGGAGTGGAGATCAAAAATATAGAGCTTTACTTACATATCACTAAGTGCAAACAAACAAAGGTACTTTCCAAAAACGAGAACCAAAACCTCAGCGAAGCTGGCAGAGAATAATAATGTACATAAAACTACACGGTGTGTGCAGTGAGTGTAGATGATGGGTTGTTACATAGAGTCGTGGGGATAGAAGCTCCTTCTGAGTCTCTCTGTACCGGCCATGAGACTCCGGTAGCGCTTGCCTGTCTGTCTGTGTGCGGATCTGAGTAACCTGTCTGTCTGTCTGTCTGCCTGCCTGTCTGTCTGTCTGTCTGTCTGTCTGTCTGCCTGTCTGTCTGTCTGTCTGTCTGTCTGCCTGTCTGTCTGTCTGTCTGTCTGTCTGTCTGTCTGTCTGTCTGTCTGTCTGTCTGTCTGTCTGTCTGTCTGTCTGTCTGTCTGTCTGTCTGTGTGCTGACCTCAGTAACCTGTCTGTCTGTCTGTCTGTCTGCCAGGTCCTCAGGAACATGGTCCACTGCGCAGACCTCAGTAATCCCACCAAGCCGCTGGCCGTCTACAGACAGTGGACGGAGAGGATCATGGAGGAGTTCTCCAGACAGGGGGACAAGGAGAGGGAGCGCGGCCTGGAGATCAGCCCCATGTGCGACAAGCACACGGCCTCCGTGGAGAAGAGCCAGGTAACGACGCTCTGTGCTGCTGTGGGAACATGCATGTCACTACCACACTACAGAAGGTATAATGATGCTCTGTGCTGCTGTGGGAACATGCATGTCACCACCACACTACAGAAGGTATAATGATGCTCTGTGCTGCTGTGGGAACATGCATGTCACCACCACACTACAGAAGGCATGTCTTAGAAGAGCCAGGTAAGGACGCTCTGTGCTGCTGTGGGAACATGCATGTCACTGCCACACTGCAGAAGGTACGTCTCGCTGGTAGCAATGTAACGAGTCCAATACGGAATCATGGTGAGACACTGAGGCTACCCTCATATACAGCGACAACGAGCTGACAGAACAAGACACAGTTCATCAGTCATTTCATACATATTGTCATAATCACAGCGAGAGCGTTCTTCACTCCTCCTCACTCCCCCCCTCACATTCACCACACGCCCTCCTCACTCCTCCTCTTCATCCTCCCTTCCATCCACCACGGAAGCCTCACGCCCCCATTATGGTCAGCACCCCTTCACCCCCTGTCACTCAACCCAGCTGCACCTCATCCCCTGATTCGCACGCTGCCAGGCACCTCACTCCTCACAGCTGTATCCCATCCCCTGTTGATGAAGACCCTACTTCAGCCGGACGACGCTGACCAGAAGGCGTCGTGGTGTTAGTATCATTACCTAGGACCTCCGTGCCAGCGTGCCCCTGTCTGGACCCCCTGGAGCTTACCAAGGAGTTCTATAATATATAATAATCAAAAAAATCGCCAAACCAAGCTATATATATAATATATATTTAACATATAATACTATATAATATATAATAATATATAAATAGAGCTCTGCAGTATGAATACATTTTAACACAAATCCAAATTCCAATGTGTTGATGTGTGTATTGTTCCACCCCTGTCTGCCAGTGAGGTCAGTGACCTCTCGTTCCGTCTCGGTGGTCTAGTGGTTAACACTGTCGCCTCACAACACGAAGGCCCTGGGTTCAATTCCCACTTGGGGACCCAGGTTTCGTGCTCGCAAG
>NC_140178.1:1005731-1053231 GCF_963971535.1 Notolepis coatsorum
TGATTACTGTAGTCTGATTACTGTAGTCTAGTGATTACTGTAGTCTAGACGGTGATTACTGTAGTCTAGTGATTACTGTAGTCTGATTACTGTAGTCTAGTGATTACTGTAGTCTAGTGATTACTGTAGTCTGATTACTGTAGTCTAGTGATTACTGTAGTCTAGTGATTACTGTAGTCTGATTACTGTAGTCTAGTGATTACTGTAGTCTAGACGGTGATTACTGTAGTCTAGTGATTACTGTAGTCTAGTGATTACTGTAGTCTAGACGGTGATTACTGTAGTCTAGTGATTACTGTAGTCTAGTGATTACTGTAGTGATTACTGTAGTCTAGTGATTACTGTAGTGATTACTGTAGTCTAGTGATTACTGTAGTCTAGTGATTACTGTAGTCTAGTGATTACTGTAGTCTGATTACTGTAGTCTAGTGATTACTGTAGTCTAGTGATTACTGTAGTCTAGTGATTACTGTAGTCTGATTACTGTAGTCTAGTGAATCAGGCTACGCCACGTCACAGACTGACTCCCTCTGAGAATAATTCTCTGGGCTTTAATTCATAATGTTTGTTCACACGTTAGAAAGATTATATAAGTGGAAAAAAGAAAAGAAAAAACACCATGAAATGATTGTAATATTTGTAAATGATCTCGCTGTCATGTGTGAAATGTGTCCCGAGTTATTTTTTATTATATTATTTTTATGAAAGGTTTTCCTCTGAGGTGTCATTTTGTGAATAAATGCATTTAATAAGCAAACACCTATATATAAAACAATATTATATATCAGTATATTTTTCTTTTATTTCACTGTTCGGTATAGTAAAGTGTGTTAAAAAAAAGTTACAAATAAAGGAAGATTTTTTTATATTAAATGTAATGACCTGCTTTGGCTTTTTTTTGTGTGTGTGTGTGTGTGTGTGTGTGTGTGTGTGTGTGTGTGTGTGTGTATGTGTGTGTGTGTGTGTGTGTGTGTGTGTGTGTGTGTGTGTGTGTGTGTGTGTGTGTGTGTAGCTTACGACCAGAGGCGGCCTTAGATATGTTTCACCCGTTTCAATCGATTGACAAAGCAAATGTGCTGCACACTGTCAATGTGGATAAATGATGCTCGATAGAGCCGCTTGAAAAGGCACCAATCACCAACACGGAAAGATGTTTGCTGTCTTTCACCTTCCAGAAGAAATCTTGCTCCTGACATAAACCACGTCATGTGAATCTCCAGGGTCTAGTTGAGCTGCGTCGTGGTGAGTTTGGCTCAGTGGCTGCAGTAGCTTCCTCTCCAGGGTCTAGTTGAGCTGCGTCGTGGTGAGTTTGGCTCAGTGGCTGCAGCAGCTTCCTCTCCAGGGTCTAGTGGAGCTGCGTCGTGGTGAGTTTGGCTCAGTGGCTGCACTAGCTTCCTCTCCAGGGTCTAGTTGAGCTGCGTCGTGGTGAGTTTGGCTCAGTGGCTGCACTAGCCTCCTCTCCAGGGTCTAGTTGAGCTGCGTCGTGGTGAGTTTGGCTCAGTGGCTGCACTAGCTTCCTCTCCAGGTCTAGTTGAGCTGCGTCGTGGTGAGTTTGGCTCAGTGGCTGCAGTAGCTTCCTCTCCAGGGTCTAGTGGAGCTGCGTCGTGGTGAGTTTGGCTCAGTGGCTGCACTAGCTTCCTCTCCAGGGTCTAGTGGAGCTGCGTCGTGGTGAGTTTGGCTCAGTGGCTGCACTAGCTTCCGGCCTGATGCGCAAATTCGCCTCAAACATTATATTTTCATTGGCTTCCTACTGTGATTCTGGGTGAGTAGAATACAATGCATACTGTTTCATTTGAGATATGGCTCTCTCCCTCTGTCCCTCTCGATCTCTCTCTCCCTCTCTCTCTCTGTCTCTCTCGCTCTCCCTCTCTCTCTCTTCGACTTCGAGAGACGGGGAGATGGAACAGCCGTCAACGTGGAGGAGGAGATCTCTTCTATGCTGTGGCATGCTGGGGAGGCTACATCAACTCAAGGGACACCAACAAGCTCAACAAGCTGGTGAGGAAGGCTAGCTCCGTGGTGGGAGTCGAGCTGCTCAGACTAGAGGTGGTGGCAGAGAGGGGAATGAGAAGGAAGCTGGCTGCCATCATGGAGAACCCCTACCACCCCCTCTACGACGAGCTAGTCAAGATGAGAAGCTCGTTCAGCCACAGACTCATACCCCCCGACACTCAACTAACCGCCTCGGACAGTCCTTCATACCAGCGGCCTCCAGGCTCCACAACAGGGGGCAGCGACTGCTGCCAGACATTGACCTGGGACTAATAGGAACCCAAGGAGGACAATTTACACTATCTTAGGCTTACTGCACCTTATGTGGATACTGTGATACTGTGAATAATGTATATTTCAGTGGATACTGTGATATACTGTGAATAATGTATATTCAGTAGATAGTAAATTATAACACTACCTTATGCATACTGCACCTTATGTGACACTGTGAATACTGTGAATATATTTTTCAGCTAGTTAGATAGTAAATTATATTGACCTATTTGTTTACACTGCTTGTGTTGTTTTTACTACCTGTACCCCTCCCCCCCCATGCTGCTATGATGCCTGAATTTCCCCAAGGGGATCAATAAAGGAATATCTTATCTTATCTTATCTTATATTGTGATATTATTCAGGGTACTCCAGTATTCTGCCTTTAATATTGCATTATTCAGGATAATCCAGTATGCTGTGGTTAATATTGTGATATTATTAATGATACACCATTCTGTTTTTAATATTGTGATATTATTCATGCTGTGATGTGAATGCCGTCCATGTTAGTTTACCTTCATTGTCTATCGCAGAACACATTCCATTGTGGGCAGAGTGTCTGCTTGGTTTCATTCCAGCCTAAACACCAGCTGATGATTTCACTAATTGGCTCACCTCTTCAACTAACTCACCTGGTGCAATGTATAGTTAAAATGAAAACCTGGCCCACGATGGAATGAGTTTGAGACCCCTGGTCTATCCCTTTAAAAAAAAAAAACTTTTACTTTTGAGTACTTAAGTACATTTAAAAGTAGGACTTTTTGACTTTTACTCAAGTGTGTTTTTAGCCAGATACTTTGACTTTTACTTGAGTCAGATTTTGAGACGGTACCCATACTTTCACTTAAGTATAATTTCTGGGTACTTTTTAGGAAGCAGCACTAGCTGCACTCCATGATGGTGAACGGGACGGGAGAGTAAAATTACTGCAAAGTAAGGCAAGGAAAGAAAGTGTTGATTTAGTATTTTAGTGGATGCATTTTAAACGAACAGGACTGATGGTGATGGGACAAATATGACAAAACGGACATTGTAGGAGGTAAATGATACCAGAAGATGGCAGTAATGCAACGTCAAGGATGCAAGCTGCCGTTAAACCCAAAAAGCAGCAGTCAGCTGGATGCAATCCTACCTGGAGGGGAGAGAGCAGATGGTGGTAAACGGTACCCTACCCCCCCCCCCCCCCCTCACAGTGAGCTGTGGTGTTCCACAAGGAAGCATACTAGGTCCGCTACTGTTCCTAATTTATGCAAATGACATGTCGTCAGCTTGTGACTGCAACTTGTTCCTGTTTGCGGACGACTCAGCCCTGCTGGTCTCTGACAAGAACAAGTTACAGGTTGAAAAAACCCTCAGCTCAGAACTAGACAGAATCTGCATATGGCTCGCGGATAACAAACTATCATTACACATGAACAAAACAGAGTCTATTCTCTTCGGTTCAAATAACAAACTCAGCAAGACCGACGGCTTCTCAGTTACAGTGGGTGACAATATTGTCACAAGGAAAGAAGATATTACCTACCTGGGTTCCATCCTAGAGGCAAATCTTTATACATATAGTATAGTCATGACTATAAATGCAAAACGTAATTGTTGTATTTATTATCATTATAATTATTTAATTCCGATGATGGAAACAGTCTGTATGTAGAATCGACTTGAAGCAATCACCAACTATTTGTTCACAGGGTTGATATTGTTATTTTGATATCAACTCCATTGCAGAGATGGTTATTAACACTTTCGCGATACCGATATTTTCCGATATCACATTTTTATGCCAATATCGGCCGATAATATCGGTAGGCCGATAATATCGGACATCCCTAATATTTATACCATCTTGTTGCGCGCTCCTGGCCACCTGTTCAGCGCACACACACACACTGTATAGTCTACGTGCGTAATGAATGATGAACAGTGGGCTTATATTATTCAAATGAATTGTTGGATGACTTTGGATGTGTTCTCATAAACAATGTTTGTTTACACTGCACACAACACTCGAGGCTGCATGGGTGTAATCTCTCCTCTATCAAAGAGGTTGCGTTCAGGAATCGACGTTGTGATGTCCTACGGATCTTCCTCTCTAAAAGCCCCACGCAATACAGCATGTCTTGAATGTTCAGGCAGGAATTCACCGCAAGACATTTACATTTACATTTACATTTAGTCATTTAGCTGACGCTTTTATCCAAAGCGACTTACAAGTTCTGTACGACAAGCCATCAGGAAGGGCACAACTCTATCAGCTGAGCAACAATGTTCATCAAAGTGTTGAGTGCTACAGTGTAGGTTAGTTTATTAGGACAAGTGCATGACAGTACGGTTAGTTAGGGTTAGATTTTTTTTTTTTTTTTTTAATTCAGATAATGGTTGAAGACGTGCGTCTTTAGTCGACGGCGAAAGATTGGACGTGATTCGGCTGTCCTAACTGGGGTGGGTAGTTCATTCCACCATTGTGGGGCAAGGACTGAGAATAGGCGGCTTCTCCTTGATGACCCTCCGGGAGCTCGGATAGGAGTAGGTCTAAGGCGGCCAGAAGATGCAGAGCGTAGGGGTCTTGAGGGTGTGTAGTTAGAGACCATTGATCGGAGGTAGGCGGGAGCGGTTCCCTTTGCCGCACGGTATGCCAGGTCGAGGGCCTTGAAGCGGATTCGTGCAGCAATGGGGAGCCAGTGCAGGTCCCTAAGAAGTGGGGTGACATGGGCCGACTTCGGTAGGTTTGAGATCAGGCGGGCCGCTGCGTTCTGAATGAGTTGAAGAGGCTTAGTGGCAGTGGCCGGGAGGCCAGCGAGCAGTGCGTTGCAGTAGTCGAGGCGGGAGATGACTGTTGATTGGACGAGAAAGGAAGAAAGGACATCACAACGTCGATTCCTGAACGCAACCTCTTTGATATAGCTAGAGGGGAGATTACACCCATGCAGCCTCGAGTGTCGTGTGCAGTGTAAACAAACATTGTTTATGAGAACACATCCAAAGGGAACACAGTTTCTTGAGTCTGGCGTTGTTGTACTTTATCTATTTAGTGTTACTTTTGGGAGTAGTGGGGGAGAAATGATGAATGAATGAATGAAAACTTTATTTAACAGATTGCAGAATGGGTACAATACAGTACGGCTCAATACACACAATTGTTAAGGGGATGCAGACCAGAGAAAGACTTTCGTCTTGTTTACATCAGGGTCCACCATTTTCAATTCATATCGACATTTATGACATACACAACATACATGACATTAGGGATTAATAAGAACGAGCCGCCTCGGAAGAAGACGGCCGCTGCTGCTGAAACCACCGCCTCGCGTCGCCTCGCTGGCTCTTCCGCTTCACAGCGCGGCAGCGGGCGATAAGGGGGGCGGGCGTGCTAGCGCGCGGTCACGTGGGCTTAGTGGCCAATCAGAGGAACCCGGAAACCGAACTGCGTTGTATTTGGCATAGACGCGGACGGGCGTGTCTGTATGCAAATGAGGTAAACAAGAACACGCGTTCAAGTTTGAGAATGAATGAATGAATGAATGAATGAATGAATGAATGAATGAAAACTTTATTTAACAGATTGCAGAATGGGTACAATACAGTACGGCTCAATACACACAATTGTTAAGCGGATGCAGACCTGAGAAAGACGTTTGTCTTGTTTCCATCAGGGTCCCCCATTTTCAATTCATATAGACATTTATGACATACACAACATACATGACATTTATGGCATAGGGACATATAGCCGGTATTTAGTACTGATACATTTGTGACGTAAATGGTATTCAAATATACAGTACTGTTACCCCTAGATCCTGACAGAGTATATACATATGATGGGGAGGGGACTGTACATTAGGAGGGGGTGGGTGGGTGGGAGGGAAATATACATACGGCGGGGAGGGAATATATACATGCGGTGGGGAGGAGACTGTCTATTAGGAGGTGGTGGGGGTTTTGGGCATTTACGGTGGCCAGTTTCGAATTGCAGCCTCCCGTAGGTGCTCTTTAAGAGCGGTTTTGAATGTGGGTAGGGATTCACATTCCTTTACAGCTTTGGGTAGGGCGTTCCACATTGATGTGGCATAATTGCGAAACGTATTTAGTCCCTTGTTTGAGCCGAATCTGGGTTTAACATGATTTGTTGAGCTTCCTCTGGTGTAGTGGTTGTGGTATTCACTGACCTTTGGGAAGTATTTTGACATGTACATGGGTACCTTAGTCGTATAGTGTATCTTGTAGACCAGGCCCATTGCAAGTTGCTGTACTCTGTCGTCTACTCTAAGCCATCTAGTCTGACCAGTTTGTTTTGTGATGTTTGTAATTTTGTTTTAAGCGCCTTTGAGGTGCTTTGGTACCATGAGGTGCACGCATAGTTGTAGTACCCTTGAATGAGTGCTCCTGCCAGAGTCTTCAGGGTATTCTTGTTTACCAGAGAGGAGATCCGGTACAAGAATCTAGTTCGTTGGTTGACTTTTTTTATTACATTGGATGCCATTTTGTCACAGGAAAGATTTGCCTCTAGGATGGAACCCAGGTAGGTAATTTCGTCTTTCCTTGTGACAATATTGTCACCCACTGCAACTGAGAAGCCATCGGTCTTGCTGAGTTTGTTATTTGAACCGAAGAGAATGGACTCTGTTTTGTCCATGTGTAATGATAGTTTGTTATCAGCGAGCCATATGCAGATTTTGCCTAGTTCCGAGTGACGTATCTCATTCTGGGCATCGCAGCTGTGCAAATTTTGGCGAGTTAAGACGACCTCTCCATGCGCTGGTGAATCCGGGGGTAATTGTCGTCAACTTTCTCTCCAAGGAGGTTGTCGTAAGAGAAATTTTATGACAATGTTGGTGAATGAGGTCCAATGGAGACAGAGTGGAAGGGGTCGTAACATGGATGTTTATTGCTTTTTAATTATTACTCAGTTTGCAGACTTTGTATGCAATATATACAGAATGGAATGTTGAGAGCGTATAGTGTGTGACGTGCAGAGTGGTACAATAGGGCTGCACGATTCTTGCTAAAATGTGAATCACGATTTTTCTCTAAGAATTGAGATCACATGATTCTCTCACACAATTCTTAATTTTTCAATAAAATCATTTATTGAACTCTTTCTTAAATAGACAACATAACATATATGAAAGTGCTTGACTTAAACTTAAGTCTCTTGTAACATACAAAATAACTCTAGTCAGAATCGTCATAATTTAAAAAAGTTAGTAAAAAGTAAAAAGAAAAATATATTATATATATAAAGAAATCGTCATAATTTAGAAATGAGATTGCATAGGTCTATGAATCGAGATCGCGATTTTTTTTCTTCGATTAATCGCGCAGCCCTAATATACTTTTTTTTGAACAAATGTTTTTTATTTTCCCTTTTTTACATGAAACAAGACAAACAATACAATAACAGTAATAATCAACGATAAATCACAGGACAATAACAGAAATAATAATAACAATAATGACAGTCCAGTAATTAAATCAGAATGAAAGTAGATTAAAATATTAAAAGACATAAAAATAATAAATACAATACATGGGTTCTTGCTCGCTCTCCCCCCCCCCCCCCCCCCCCCCTCAGGACCCCCACTTGGACTACTATTGATTGATTGATTGAAAACTTTATTAACAGATTGGAGAATGGGTACATTTGACGTAGAAACTGTACATTGGATTGGGTAGGTGGGGGTGGGGGGGGACTGTACATTGGAGGTGGTTGGGTGGGTGGGGGGGGGGGGGGTTGGGTAGGAGTGGGGGGGGGGGGTTGGGTAGGAGGGGTGGGTGGGCGACACTTTACAACTGTACAAACAAAACTACATTGGATTATTGACAAGACCATACTTGGTAATTTACTGTACATTGGAGGGGGTACATCCACTACTTCATTCAGCATCAGAAAATTCCAAATGTATCTGCGTTCCTTTATCTCAGGGGTGGCCAACCAGTCAGAGACTAAGAGCCACAAAAATGACTCTGGTACCACAAAGAGCCACACCATATACCAGCGTTTCTCAACCTTTTTTTTCAGTCACTGCACCCTTCATGTGTTTATAGGTCTCACCCTCTGGCCTTAATGTCTTTTTTATTTGGGCCTCACAGGGTTAAAAGTACCCTGTGAGACCCACGGTTGCAAAATTACAAAATCACTTTTAGCCATTTAAAAAAAGAATGTTTATTTAAAAAATGTTAAGCACATGTATAGTCAATTGGTCCTGTTGTTCAGCCTCACAATGCTATTTGATAGTAAACGTGTTTATATGTCCCACCCTCTGGCCTCTGAAGTTGCTAATGTCTTTTTATTAGTGAAATATAAGATTATAGAAATCTCAGGGCATTGAGTTGGAAACCGGCGCATATTGACATGAGGAAGTGGCACAGCCAAAAGTGCCAGCTCACACCAGCCCCTGTCTCTTATTTTTTGGGATTATCTCCTACAAACCTGAACGTTATTGCCATAAAACAGAACGTAGTTAGTTTCTCTACCTTTCTGTGAATGTCTTGCAAAAAACAGTGTTGCAATATGATGAAAAATGGTGGAGAAATTATAAAAAAGATGGCAGAATTCAGTACTGTATCTACAAAACCTTCTGTTTAATCATCTTCCCTTTATTCATTTGCTTAGATTTTTCAGGTCTGGTCGGGCATTTTCCAGGCATGGTGTTATTCACAGTCAAAGATAAAATAAATTGTTTAAATAGAATTGATATTCTCCTTTGGTTCATTACAATTTACTCAAGCCTAGTAACAGACACACTATTTCTGACACTGATCCATAATATATGTCCCTAGATTCAGATACCAAGAACATGCAAATGGACCATTTAAAAAAAAATTGTAAATGTTTATTCTACGTCCTTATGGAACGAGTGACATTAAAAAAAATAAAAAGTAAAAAAAAAGATTACATTTTTTTTATATATAATATGGATGGAAGAGCCGCACATTGACGGGCAAAGAGCCGCATGCGGCTCGCGAGCCGCGGGTTGGCCACCCCTGCTTTATCTTCTCCACCACAGCTACCCAGACTGCTATGCTGGCTTCGTTAACACCTCAAATTCGTGCAGTGGATATCTCTAGATAAATCACATCGAGATAGGTGAGAATCCATACCTTCCGGCACATTTTATCCGGTTGAATCCAGCGTGACGCTATCGACTTTTTGGCAGCCGTAAGACCGGACAAGATGAGTCTCTTTACATGTACAGAGGTCGATAACTGAGAAACATCATTCAACAACAATACAGAAGGCAGTGTCGGTATGGTCAGAGACAAAAATTCTGATAATTGAGTGGTGACATTTTCCCAGAAAGTCTTGACAGGAGGGCATTCCCAATACATATGCATATATGTACCAATAGCACCGTTTGAACACAAGGAGCATCGAGAGTCCGGTCTGAGACCCATTAGGTGCAATCGTCTAGGGGTCAGGTAAGTCCTATGAACAAAGTTAAGATTAATCTGTTGGTGATCTGGGTTGCGTGATGAAAGCCGAACATTTTCCCAGACTGCAGCGCAGCCCTAATATACAATGTACAATGTTTTGTGCCGTTTCTGTGCAGACATGATGCGCAGCCTGGAGCTACAGAGACGGGACGGAGGAGGACAACCAAAGCCAGGCCCAGACCTCGAGCCCAGGCAGCAGAGGATGACCCTGACCTGGCACCCTGGAACACAGACAAGGATCCTGACAGCCCCGCAAGTCAATAGGTTCTCGCCCCGCAGACCACCAGGACCCCAGCTAGACTCCCACGCAGTGTACTCCGCCAAGGAGCTGTTCCTGTTGTATTTCTCTGCTGATACCATGAAGACTCTGGTTAACAACACTAATAAGTATGCGGCCCAAAGACAAGCAATGGGAATGAAACACAAGTGGGTTGACGTTGATGTCGACGAACTCACCAAGTTCATTGGTCTCCTTATTTTCACTGCACTGGTCTCACTGCCCAGTATTCAAGACTACTGGAGAGTTCAGAGTATTCTGTCTGTGCCGTTCCCAAGGACCGTCATGTTCAGAGACCGCTTCAGGTCCATCATGTGGAACCTCCACCTGAGCGATCCGGACGAGTCTGTCGCAAACGACGCCAAGAAGGGAACGCCGGAGCACGACAAGCTGTTCAGAGTCAAGCCTCTGATCCATGCCATCCAGGACGCCTGCAAGGCCCACTACCAACCCAAGAAGGCCCTGTCGGTGGACGAGAGGATGGTGGCCACGAAGGCCCAAACGGGAATGACGCAGTATATGAAGGACAAGCCGACGCGCTATGGGATCAAGCTCTTCGTGCTGGCCGACTCGGATAACGGCTACACGATCAATTTCAACGTGTACAGCGGCAAGTCTCACGAACAGACGAGTGAGCATGGACTGGCGTACGACGCCGTGATGGGTCTGATCCAGCCGTCGTACCTGGGGACCGGATACCACATCTACATGGATAACTTCTACACCAGCCCCCAGCTGTTCTGTGATCTGGCGCACTTGAGGTTGGGAGCCTGCGGGACGTACAGGGAGAACAGGAAGGGGTTTCCCAGGGGCAGAGCGAACGCCCTCACCAGCGAGCGAGGCTCTATCAGATGGATTCGAGAGGGCCCCCTGGTGTTCACCAAGTGGATGGACATGCGCGAGGTGTCCGTGTGCTCCACCGTCCACCCGGCCGTCTCTCCCGGCGACACCATCCGGAGGAGAGTGAAGAGAGCCGACGGAAGCTGGACGGTGAAGGCCATTCCGTGCCCCACGCCCACCATCGCTTACAACAAGCACATGGGCGGAGTGGACCTCTCGGACCAGCTGCTGCAGTACTATTCCACCCACCGCAGAACCTCCCGCTGGTACCGTACCCTGTTCCAACACTTTGTGGACATCGCGACCACCAACGCCTACATCCTGCACTGTGAGATCAGTGAGACGAGGCAGGAGCGGCACATGACCCACAAGGACTTCCTGACCGCCATGGCGGGCCAGCTGTGTGGTGTGGACAGCACGGGGGTCGCCGTCGACAGGAGAGCCGACCATCTCCCCGTTCCCATCGCCGAGTTCACGGAGGACTCCGATCCCAGCCTGAGAGCCACGCAGGGCCGCAAGTCGTGCCAACACTGCCTCCGGGTGAGCAAACGGAGCGTGACTCCGTGGAAATGCAAGTCATGTGACGTGGCCCTTTGTCTAATCATTGACAGAAACTGCTTCGAAGCGTGGCACCGTTGAAGAATAACCAAAGCAATGTTTATTACCTGTTTTCTTTGTTAGAAAATTCTGTTTAGTACACATTTGTATAGTACATAATACTATGCAACCTGGGGGTTCATTTTCATTGTTGTTTATGTTCATTGAGCATGGTTACATTTGTTTATAGTAAAAAAAAATAACGTTTTTGTGTTTTGCTGTTGTACAGTATACAGTATGAAAACTGTCAGGTCATTTAGGTGAGACTGCTGAAAAGAATGATACCAAACAACGGCAGATGGTAAACCATTTTTAAATGTGTATTATAAAGTAAAAATCAAAAGTAGCCCAAGACATTTTTGCATCTGCATTTTCCTTAAGTTTGCATTTTTCTACCTCGTTGTTTGCATTTTTACTTCATTGTACTACTAAGGTTGTACTTTAGTTTGTATATTGTTGGGACTTTATTCCTCTTTTTTTTTTACTGTATGAAGCACATTCTCAGGTATTTCTCAAGTATTTCACTGTAAGGTACTTTATACTTTATACCTTATACGTGACAAATAAAAACAAACTTGAAGTTGAACAGATGACTTTCCACCCTTATATAAAAGTTATAAATGAATGGAAATGATTGAGAATGGTTTATTCTTCACGAACACACTCTCTGATGTGACCGCATTGTAACATGTGCTGGCAAGGCACCACATGCACCCAACACCACACTAGGACCCCTGGGCTGTCCTAAAAAGTGCCTGACTGGAAATGATAATACCCAGAAAAACAAAATAATGGGGAATTTATAACAGTAATATACAATGTTCAGGTGATTTAAACTGGGTATAAAATATATAAATGAGTAATACTGAATAATAGTGCTAATCAGATATATGTACAGATTTGTACTATTAATATGTACAGTGATACAGGTATAAAGACACTGGGCGGCACGGTGGTGTAGGGGTTAACACTATCGCCTCACAGCAAGAAGGTCCAGGGTTCGATTCCCGCTTGGGGACCAGGTTTCCACGTTGCCAGGTACCCAGGTGGGGTATCTCCCGGGCCTTTCTGTGTGGAGTTTGCATGTTCTCCCCTTCTGTGCTCGCAAGGGTTTCCCCCCCGATAAGATAAACCCAATGGAAAAACATGCACAACAGATCGCTGACGCTGTCGCGTCCCTGACTTGGATTGGTCCCCGGGCGCGGTACCTCACCGACGCCCTGTCTGCTCCCGGCTGCGCTTGGGGGGGAAGGACGACGGGATGGGTTAAGCGCAAAGCTCAATCGCATCGGCGACTGAGAAAAAAGACAATGCATTTGTGTGTGTGTGTATTCCAGTGTGTGTGTGCCGCTCCCATTGCATGTCCCAGTTAGTTGCATGCCCAATAAAGACCCCCTAAAGAGGTCCTGCATTATTATTATAAAAAAAAAAGTCATATAGTAAGAGATATGTATAGATATAGCCTAGTATCTACAGATATGTAAAAGGATTATGTGCAGGTATGTACAGACATATGTGGATATATATATATATATATATATACGGCAAGAATACATATATATAGACTTATATGGGTTATATGCAGGTGTATAAGTAGGTATATAGAAGGATTGTATGGTGGTATATTCAGACATGGATATAATATAAATGTATATACAGTATATACAGCACTATTATACATTGATTGATTGATTGAAAAGTTTATTAACAGATTGCAGAATGGGTACAGTACAGTACAGCTCAATACATACAATTGTTAAGGGGATGCAGACCAGAGAAAGACTTTCGTCTTGTTTACATCAGGGTCCCCCATTTTCAATTCATCATATTCATCATATGCTATCATACAGAGTTATATGGGTAGACCAGTATGAAGTAAATAATTATGATTATTAATTTATGATTATACTACTATTGTTTTGGATAGAAATGCATGTGATTGGTTCTAATAAAACTCTGATGTCTGCGTTTCAAACACACTACATTACCCAGGGTGCACTACTTGAGACGCCTCTCAAGGTTTTCACCAATCAGCGGGTCTAAAGAAAATGACGCAGAGGTCCAGAGTCCAATCAGAGGAAAACACCGTTACTACTAGGGTGACACGCATGCGCAGTAGCGTGTAGCGGGCCGGAAACCAGGAAGTAGAGTGATGATTGAGTGATGAGACACTTCTGAGCTAAAGTCTACTTTCACACGAACTGGAGCTGTAAGGTATTATAATATGTTGTTGTTGCTAATATTATCTTTAATAAGTAACGTTAACGAGGCTATATATCTAGTATGTAAACACAATAAGCCGAAGAAGTAGCTTTCAGCTATTAATAATAACCTTGGCGTAAAGTATTCTAGCTAGCTGCAATTCGAAACTGGCCACCGTAAATGTCCAAACCCACCCACCCACCCCCTCCTAATGTACAGTCCCCTCCCCATCATATCTATATACTCTGTCAGGATATAGGGGTAACAGTACTGTATATTTGCATATCGTATATGTCACAAATGTAACGGTAACTAAATACCTGTATGTCCCTATGCCATAAATGTCATGTATGTTGTGTATGTCATAAATTTCACTATGAATTGAAAATGGGGGACCCTGATGTAAACAAGACAAACGTCTTTCTCTGGTCTGCATCCCCTTAACAATTGTGTGTATTGAGCCGTACTGTATTGTACCCATTCTGCAATCTGTTAATAAAGTTTTCATTCATTCATGTATGTTATGATGAATTGAAAAAAACCTTTCACTGTGACAATACATACAGAAGGTTAACCCTTTCACTGTGACAATACAGAAGGTTAACCCTTTCACTGTGACAATACAGAAGGTTAGCCCTTTCACTGTGACAATACAGAAGGTTAACCCTTTCACTGTGACAATACAGAAGGTTAACCCTTTCACTGTGACAATACAGAAGGTTAACCCTTCAATACAGACGGTTAACCCTTTCACTGTGACAATACAGACGGTTAACCCTTTCACTGTGACAATACAGACGGTTAACCCTTTCACTGTGACAATACAGACGGTTAACCCTTTCACTGTGACAATACACAGAAGGTCAGCCCTTTACTATCACACAACCGACGGCGATGCTCCATGATGCGGAGCTAATGATGCTAATGATGGAGCATCGCCGTCGGTTGTGTGATAGTAAAGGGCTGACCTTCTGTCGTGTGGCAGTGAAAGGGTTAACAATTGTATGTATTGAGCTGTACTGTACCCATTCTGCAATCTGTTAATACAATTTTCAATCAATCAATCTGACAGGTGGTGGTCTGAGAGCATCTGTTGTAGCGTCAGCCACATCTCCTCGGACCCGGGCCTCGCTCACCATCACCCGGGCCTCGCTCACCGTCACCCGGGCCTCGCTCTCCATCACCTGGGCCTCGCTCTCCATCACCTGGGCCTCGCTCTCCATCACCCGGGCCTCGCTCACCATCACCTGGGCCTCGCTCTCCATCACCCGGGCCTCGCTCACCATCTGTTGTAGGGTCAGCCACGTCTCCTCGGACCCGGGCCTCGCTCACCGTCACCATGGCCTGCTGTGGAGGATACGACCTGCTGCTGGTCCTCAGTCTGGGCCTCGCCGTGTCTGCCGTGGAGGTGCAGCGTCCGCGAGGGGTGCCGCTGTCAAGTGCGTTTGTTTATGTATTTATTAAGGCTGTCAAAGTTAACGCGGTATTAACGCGTTATCGCCAGATTCTATTAACGCCACTATTTTTTTTAACTCGCGATTAACTTATATATATATATTTTTTAAACCTTTTTCTTCTTTTTTTTCGGACTTCACTCAGGTGTATTATTGATACTCTCATTGATACTATGTTTGTTTCTGACTCAAAGTGTGTGTGTGTGTGTGTGTGTGTGTGTGTGATAGAGAGAGATAGAGATAGAGAGGAGGGGTGAGAGATGAGGAAGGGGCAAGAGAGAAAGAGAGTTGGGAGAGTGTGTGTGTGAGAGGGGGGGGGGTATGAGTCCTCAGCCCTTGTGTGGGTGAATGTAACAAGTTCCTAACGTTTTCTTTCCCCTATTATTTCATGCACTTTATTCATTACTACCATAGTGTCTTTATACCTGTATCACTGTACATATTAATACTACATCTATATCTGTACATATCTCTTACCTACTCTTACTAGTTACACTGCTGGCCAGTAGGACTTACTACCATAGTGTCTTTATACCTGTATCACTGTACATATTAATACTATATCTATATCTGTACATATCTCTTACCTACTCTTACTAGTTACACTGCTGGCCAGTATGACTTACTACCATAGTGTCTTTATACCTGTATCACTGTACATATTAATACTATATCTATATCTGTACATATCTCTTACCTACTCTTACTAGTTACACTGCTGGCCAGTATGACTTACTACCATAGTGTCTTTATACCTGTATCACTGTACATATTAATACTATATCTATATCTGTACATATCTCTTACCTACTCTTACTAGTTACACTGCTGGCCAGTATGACTTACTACCATAGTGTCTTTATACCTGTATCACTGTACATATTAATACTATATCTATATCTGTACATATCTCTTACCTACTCTTACTAGTTACACTGCTGGCCAGTATGACTTACTACCATAGTGTCTTTATACCTGTATCACTGTACATATTAATACTATATCTATATCTGTACATATCTCTTACCTACTCTTACTAGTTACACTGCTGGCCAGTATGACTTACTACCATAGTGTCTTTATACCTGTATCACTGTACATATTAATACTATATCTATATCTGTACATATCTCTTACCTACTCTTACTAGTTACACTGCTGGCCAGTATGACTTACTACCATAGTGTCTTTATACCTGCATCACTGTACATATTAATACTATATCTATATCTGTACATATCTCTTACCTACTCTTACTAGTTACACTGCTGGCTAGTATGACTTACTACCACAGTGTCTTTATACCTGTATCACTGTACATATTAATACTATATCTATATCTGTACATATCTCTTACCTACTCTCACTAGTTACACTGCTGGCCAGTATGACTTACTACCATAGTGTCTTTATACCTGTATCACTGTACATATTAATACTATATCTATATCTGTACATATCTCTTACCTACTCTCACTAGTTACACTGCTGGCTAGTATGACTTACTACCATAGTGTCTTTATACCTGTATCACTGTACATATTAATACTATATCTATATCTGTACATATCTCTTACCTACTCTTACTAGTTACACTGCTGGCCAGTATGACTTACTACCATAGTGTCTTTATACCTGTATCACTGTACATATTAATACTATATCTATATCTGTACATATCTCTTACCTACTCTTACTAGTTACGCTGCTGGCCAGTATGACTTACTACCACAGTGTCTTTATACCTGTATTGATTGATTGATTGATTGAAAAGTTTATTAACAGATTGCAGAATGGGTACAGTACAGTACAGCTCAATACATACAATTGTTAAGGGGATGCAGACCAGAGAAAGACTTTCGACTTGTTTACATCAGGGTCCCCCATTTTCAATTCATCATAACATATATGACATACATGACATACAGATAGACAGTACTGCTACATCTATACATTTATGACATATCAGATTTGCAAATACAGTACTGTTTGTGATACAAAAGTGTCCAGAAAAGGAGTGTATATACATTTGGCATAGAAACTGTACATTGGAGGAGGTTGGTTGGGTGGGGTGGGGTTGGGTGGGTTGGGTGAGGGCTGTACATTGGAGGTGGGGGGGGGGGAGGGGGGTTGGGAAGGGGACACACACACATTTTACACTGTACATTTGAATATTGACAAAGCCTTACTTGGTCATTTACTGTACAACTAGGTTAGGACATTTGTAGGGGCCAGTTTCGAATTGCAGTCTCACGTAGGTGTTTTTTGAGAGTGTTTTTGAAGGTGGGTAGTGATTCACATTCCTTTACAGCTTTAGGCAGGGCGTTCCACATTGATGTGGCATAATTGCGAAACGTGTTTAGTCCCTTGTTTGATCCGAATCTGGGTTTTACATGATTTGTGGAGCTCCCTCTGGTGTTGTGATCGTGGTATTCACTGACCTTTGGGAAGTATTTTGACATGTACATGGGTACCTTGGTCGCGTAGTGTATCTTGTAGACCAGGCCCATTGCAAGTTGCTGTACTCTGTCGTCTACTCTAAGCCATCCTAGGTTGTCAAAGTGGGCAGGGGTGAGGTGGGTTCTAGGAGTCAGGTCAAGTAGTAGTCTGACTAGCTTGTTTTGAGATGTTTGTAATTTGTTTTTTAGTGCCTTTGAGGTGCTTTGGTACCATGAGGTGCAAGCATAGTCGTAGTACCCTTGAATGAGTGCTCCTGCTAGAGTCTTCAGGGTATTCTTGTTTACCAGAGAGGAGATCCGGTACAAGAATCGCGTTCGTTGGTTGACTTTTTTTATTACATTGGATGCCATTTTGTCACAGGAAAGATTAGCCTCTAGGATGGAACCCAGGTAGGTAATTTCATCTTTCCTTGTGATAATATTGTCACCCACTGTAACCGAGAAGCCGTCGGTCTTGCTGAGTTTGTTATTTGAACCGAAGAGAATGGACTCTGTTTTGCCCATGTGTAATGATAGTTTGTTGTCGGCGAGCCATATGCAGATTTTGCCTAGTTCCGAGCTGAGGGCTTTTTCAACCTGTAACTTGTTCTTGTCAGAGACCAGCAGGGCTGAGTCGTCCGCAAACAGGAACAAGTTGCAGTCACAAGCTGACGACATGTCATTTGCATAAATTAGGAATAGTAGCGGTCCTAGTATGCTTCCTTGTGGAACACCACAGCTCACTGTGAGGGGGGGGGATAGTGTACCGTTTACTTCCACCATCTGTTCCCTCCCCTCCAGGTAGGATTGTATCCAGCTCACTGATAAACTATCAAAACCAATTGCTTTTAGCTTGTCAATCAGAATGGTGTGATTGACAGTGTCGAAGGCCTTTTGTAGGTCCAGCATGACCATGCCGCAGTATTTGCCCGCGTCCACCTCTTGTTTGATGTGGTCGTTCAAGTAGAGAAGGCATGTGTCAGTGGAGTGGGATGTTCTGAAGCCAGATTGGAATTCGTAGATTAGATTTTTTTCCGCGAGGTACTTTTCGATCTGTTCGTATACTATTTTTTCCATGACTTTCGAGATGGATGTAAGGATAGAAACAGGGCGGTAGTTACCCGGGTCTAATTTGCTGCCCTTTTTGTGCAGGGGTGTTACTCTCGCAATTTTGAAGTCCTTGGGGACGTGTCCCTGTTTTATGGAGAGGTTTATTATGTGTGTGATGACTGGGGTGATGGCTGCTGCTGAGTCTCTGAGGAATTTGGAGGGGATGTTGTCATGGCCAGTGGCCTTGTTTGGTTGGAGGGCGCTCAGTTTTTTGAGTACCTCATCTGTAGTTACTATTTCCAGTTTGAAGTCGTCTTTGTGGACGCCTAGGTTCTTGTAGTATGCTACTATGTGTTCTACCCCATACTGCCCTGAGTGGGAGGGTAGTTTGTTTACCAGTGTTGTGGCTATGTTTGTGAAGAAAGTGTTTAAGTAATTGGCTACATCCAGCTTGTCTGTGATGAGCGTGTTGTCCGTCTTTATGTTTATGTTTGAGAACCTGGTTTTGAGTTTTTTACTGCAGCCTAGTTGATTGTTGAGTAATTTCCAAAGTTCACGTGGTTTATTTTTGTTTTCCTCGGTTTTGTCATTGATGAATTTTTTTTTAGCAGTTTTGATCATGGAGTTTACGTCATTTCTTAGTCTGTTTCTTTCTAGTTTGAGTTCAGTCACGTGGTCTTGGAGTTCACTGCTCGTGCTTTTGGTAAGCTTTGACTGACTTTTACGAAACTCAGAGCATTTTTTGTCTCTGGCTTTCATAGCGGTCAGTATTTCAGTGTGCATCCATGGCTCAGCGCGATTTTTTACCCTGGTGGTTCTTAGGGGGGCCATGTTGTTTAGTATTGATGAAAATTTGGTTTTGAAGCCAAGCCAAGTTTCTTCAACCAGTGTACCATTGAGTTCATCTGACCAGTCCAGACTCTCCAGTTCAAGGTTAAAGGCCTCGCTAGAGTAGGTTTTGAGGTCTCTAGATGTGACTGTTTTGTGACAGCCAGCCTTTCGTTTTAGCTTTTTGCGGGTACAGAATATCATATAATGATCACTTAACCCGCATGCTATAACCCCTTTATTGGATATCTTGGACTTGTCAGAGGTCAGTATGAGGTCAATGGTAGTCTGAGTTGATTCACATATCCTTGTGGGTTGGGTGATTAGTTGGCTGAGGCCGTGCAGATCACAAAACCTATTGAAGGATTTGAAGACGGGTGCATCTTTTTGTTGCATATCCGTGTTCCAATCCCCAATAAGAATTTTTTCCGCATCCTCAGCTCCAGCTAAGCACACATCCATAGTATCATAAAAGCCAGTTTGATCACTGTACATATTAATACTATATCTATATCTGTACATATCTCTTACCTACTCTCACTAGTTACACTGCTGGCCAGTATGACTTACTACCACAGTGTCTTTATACCTGTATCACTGTACATATTAATACTACAACTCTACATACATCTGATTACCACTACTACTCAGTAGTACCAGTAATTTATATATATTATATCCAGTTGAATCACCTGTACATTGTATATTACTATTGCACTTGTTATACATTTGCACTCTCGTTGGATGCCAAACTGTTCGTACTGCGCTTGTGCTGTAAAATGACAATACATTTGAATCTAATCTAATTTACGACAATTTAAAAAAAATGGTGGACAAACATGTTTTTAGTTTAGTGAGAATAGTGCCACCTTGAGGCCAGATGACTAAACATTTCATGTTAACCCTTTCACTGCCACACGACAGAAGGTTAACCCTTGACTATCGCACAACCGACGGCGATGCTCCATCATTAGCATCAATGATGCTAATGATGGAGCATCGGCGTCGGTTGTGTGATAGTAAAGGGTTAACCTTCTGTATTGTCACAGTGAAAGGGTTAACAACTATGCCGTATGATGATGATGAATAGTTTATTTTCGGTCTTTGTTTACAGATCAATCAAAAACACACTTGTTCACTAAGAGAGAGAAAAGGGGAGGGGGTATGTGGGTATACTTGTATACACTTGTGGAGAAAAGGAACTAAGAATAACTGACGACAATCAGAACCTGAAATGTGTACTGTAAAACCCAATACAAATATTGTATAAAAAACAAAAATAAACCCACTTGTGTGGACTTAAAAAAAAATAATAACAAACTGATACACAAATGTATTGTGTATGATGACAATACATTTGAATGTGATCTAACAGGCTTGACTTGGATGTCTCTGTTTACATGTCTGAGACCCCCCCCTCATGTCTGAGACCCCCCCCTCACGTCCTCTTCTGGACCCTCTGTTTACATGTCTGAGACCCTGATGTCTCTGTTTACATCTCTGAGACCCTCCCCTCACGTCCTCTTCCTGACCCCACAGAGCGTCAGTTCTACGAGGAGAACCAGCCCTTCACCTGTCTGGACGGCTCCCGCACCGTTCCCTTCGACAGGGTCAACGACGATTACTGCGACTGCAAGGACGGCTCTGATGAACCAGGTGTGTATATCTCTCACGTCTTGTTCCAATAGAGTTCCAGAATGCTAGATCCCACGGCCTGGAAGAACATTTTATAATAAATGTTTCTGTTTTGTAAGTGGGAGTGGTTAAGGTTAGGTTTATAGTCGACTTTTAGGGGAGAATAATGGCGACTTGCAGCTAGGCCAAAAACTGACGACCCCCAATAACAAGCTGATCTAACATCTAGCTTCCTATTAGGAATGTCCATACGGAATACAACATATGACGTACATCATAGGGCTGGACGATATGGCCATAAATGATATCACGATAACATTTGTCGTTGCCGCCATCTTTAGTGTTACAGCCTCACACTCCAGTTCTCAGCTCCATCTTTAGTGTTACAGCCTCACACTCCAGTTCTCAGGCTCCATCTTTAGTGTTACAGCCTCACACTCCAGTTCTCAGGCTCCATCTTTAGTGTTACAGCCCCTCACACTCCAGTTCTCAGCTCCATCTTTAGTGTTACAGCCTCACACTCCAGTTCTCAGGCTCCATCTTTAGTGTTACAGCCTCACACTCCAGTTCTCAGGCTCCATCTTTAGTGTTACAGCCTCACACTCCAGTTCTCAGCTCCATCTTTAGTGTTACAGCCTCACACTCCAGTTCTCAGGCTCCATCTTTAGTGTTACAGCCTCACACTCCAGTTCTCAGCTCCATCTTTAGTGTTACAGCCTCACACTCCAGTTCTCAGCTCCATCTTTAGTGTTACAGCCTCACACTCCAGTTCTCAGCTCCATCTTTAGTGTTACAGCCTCACACTCCAGTTCTCAGCTCCATCTTTAGTGTTACATCCCCTCACACTCCAGTTCTCAGCTCCATCTTTAGTGTTACATCCCCTCACACTCCAGTTCTCAGGCTCCATCTTTAGTGTTACATCCCCTCACACTCCAGTTCTCAGCTCCATCTTTAGTGTTACATCCCCTCACACTCCAGTTCTCAGCTCCATCTTTAGTGTTACATCCCCTCACACTCCAGTTCTCAGCTCCATCTTTAGTGTTACATCCCCTCACACTCCAGTTCTCAGGCTCCATCTTTAGTGTTACATCCCCTCACACTCCAGTTCTCAGCTCCATCTTTAGTGTTACAGCCTCACACTCCAGTTCTCAGGCTCCATCTTTAGTGTTACATCCCCTCACACTCCAGTTCTCAGGCTCCATCTTTAGTGTTACATCCCCTCACACTCCAGTTCTCAGCTCCATCTTTAGTGTTACATCCCCTCACACTCCAGTTCTCAGGCTCCATCTTTAGTGTTACAGCCTCACACTCCAGTTCTCAGGCTCCATCTTTAGTGTTACATCCCCTCACACTCCAGTTCTCAGGCTGCAGCTGGTTTAAAAGCGAAAGTAAACCAGCTTCTCTGCTGGCTGTGGCTCCAGGGGAGTTGAACAGTTCTGGCTCTGCTAGTTTATTTTCTATCTTTTGGCGCTTTTTTTGGTGGACAAACCACCGCACACGTGCACTGTGACTCGTGACTGGAGTCTAGCTCTGCTAGCACACATAGCCTACTGTGTACAGACGGTTTCAAACTGTATTTTAAATTAGAAAGCAAACAAAATAAATGGACGAGAAAAATAAATCTCAATTTGGTCAGTATTGTCATTTGGACGAGCAAAGCCATTACTTTAAGTTGCAGGCAAGAAAGACAAGTCTGTCCACTGTCTCTGGTTTTAAAGCTGCCCTGTTGCAGGTCACAATTTATTATTATTATTATTTTTGATATTTCTATGATCGATTATTGAAATATATCGCGGGGCGACAGTGGCTCAGGAGGTAGAGCGGTCGTCCGATAATCGGAAGGTTCCCGGTTAGATTCCCGCTCCTCCTTGAGCGAGAGACACTTAACCCCCGACTGCCCCCGATGAGCGGGTCGGCACCTCCGCCGTGAACGTGAGGAAACAAACTGGGAAGCGCTTTTGGATAAAAGAGATATTTATTATAAATGCACCATTTACCAAAATGGCTGCTGTGAAAAGCGCATCAACCGATGCATCACAAGCTGAAAACCTGCGTGACGCTGCTTGTTCTGAAATCATCTCACCATCTCCTCACATTATTATATTACAGTAGGCCTGTCAGTGAGCCAGCAGCAGCTCTACAGTAGGCCTGTCAGTGAGCCAGCAGCAGCTCTACAGTAGGCCTGTCAGTGAGCCAGCAGCAGCTCTACAGTAGGCCTGTCAGTGAGGCAGCAGCAGCTCTACAGTAGGCCTGTCAGTGAGCCAGCAGCAGCTCTACAGTAGGCCTGTCAGTGAGCCAGCAGCAGCAGCTCTACAGTAGGCCTGTCAGTGAGCCAGCAGCAGCTCTACAGTAGGCCTGTCAGTGAGCCAGCAGCAGCAGCTCTACAGTAGGCCTGTCAGTGAGCCAGCAGCTCTACAGTAGGCCTGTCAGTGTCCCAGCAGCAGCTCTACAGTAGGCCTGTCAGTGTCCCAGCAGCAGCTCTACAGTAGGCCTGTCAGTGAGCCAGCAGCAGCAGCTCTACAGTAGGCCTGTCAGTGAGCCAGCAGCAGCTCTACAGTAGGCCTGTCAGTGAGCAGCAGCAGCTCTACAGTAGGCCTGTCAGTGAGCCAGCAGCAGCAGCTCTACAGTAGGCCTGTCAGTGAGCCAGCAGCAGCAGCTCTACAGTAGGCCTGTCAGTGAGCAGCAGCAGCTCTACAGTAGGCCTGTCAGTGAGCCAGCAGCAGCTCTACAGTAGGCCTGTCAGTGAGGCAGCAGCAGCTCTACAGTAGGCCTGTCAGTGAGCAGCAGCAGCTCTACAGTAGGCCTGTCAGTGAGCAGCAGCAGCTCTACAGTAGGCCTGTCAGTGAGCCAGCAGCAGCTCTACAGTAGGCCTGTCAGTGAGCAGCAGCAGCTCTACAGTAGGCCTGTCAGTGTCCCAGCAGCAGCAGCTCTACAGTAGGCCTGTCAGTGAGCCAGCAGCAGCTCTACAGTAGGCCTGTCAGTGAGCCAGCAGCAGCAGCTCTACAGTAGGCCTGTCAGTGAGCAGCAGCAGCTCTACAGTAGGCCTGTCAGTGAGCCAGCAGCAGCAGCTCTACAGTAGGCCTGTCAGTGAGCCAGCAGCAGCTCTACAGTAGGCCTGTCAGTGAGCAGCAGCAGCTCTACAGTAGGCCTGTCAGTGTCCCAGCAGCAGCAGCTCTACAGTAGGCCTGTCAGTGAGCCAGCAGCAGCTCTACAGTAGGCCTGTCAGTGAGCCAGCAGCAGCTCTACAGTAGGCCTGTCAGTGAGGCAGCAGCAGCTCTACAGTAGGCCTGTCAGTGAGCCAGCAGCAGCTCTACAGTAGGCCTGTCAGTGTCCCAGCAGCAGCTCTACAGTAGGCCTGTCAGTGAGCCAGCAGCAGCTCTACAGTAGGCCTGTCAGTGAGCCAGCAGCAGCTCTACAGTAGGCCTGTCAGTGAGCCAGCAGCAGCTCTACAGTAGGCCTGTCAGTGAGCCAGCAGCAGCAGCTCTACAGTAGGCCTGTCAGTGAGCCAGCAGCAGCAGCTCTACAGTAGGCCTGTCAGTGAGCCAGCAGCAGCTCTACAGTAGGCCTGTCAGTGAGCCAGCAGCAGCTCTACAGTAGGCCTGTCAGTGAGCCAGCAGCAGCTCTACAGTAGGCCTGTCAGTGAGGCAGCAGCAGCTCTACAGTAGGCCTGTCAGTGTCCCAGCAGCAGCTCTACAGTAGGCCTGTCAGTGAGGCAGCAGCAGCTCTACAGTAGGCCTGTCAGTGAGGCAGCAGCAGCTCTACAGTAGGCCTGTCAGTGAGGCAGCAGCAGCTCTACAGTAGGCCTGTCAGTGAGGCAGCAGCAGCTCTACAGTAGGCCTGTCAGTGAGGCAGCAGCAGCTCTACAGTAGGCCTGTCAGTGAGCAGCAGCAGCTCTACAGTAGGCCTGTCAGTGAGCAGCAGCAGCTCTACAGTAGGCCTGTCAGTGAGCCAGCAGCAGCTCTACAGTAGGCCTGTCAGTGAGCAGCAGCAGCTCTACAGTAGGCCTGTCAGTGTCCCAGCAGCAGCAGCTCTACAGTAGGCCTGTCAGTGAGGCAGCAGCAGCTCTACAGTAGGCCTGTCAGTGAGCCAGCAGCAGCAGCTCTACAGTAGGCCTGTCAGTGAGCAGCAGCAGCTCTACAGTAGGCCTGTCAGTGAGCCAGCAGCAGCAGCTCTACAGTAGGCCTGTCAGTGAGCCAGCAGCAGCTCTACAGTAGGCCTGTCAGTGAGCAGCAGCAGCTCTACAGTAGGCCTGTCAGTGTCCCAGCAGCAGCAGCTCTACAGTAGGCCTGTCAGTGAGCCAGCAGCAGCTCTACAGTAGGCCTGTCAGTGAGCCAGCAGCAGCTCTACAGTAGGCCTGTCAGTGAGCCAGCAGCAGCTCTACAGTAGGCCTGTCAGTGAGCCAGCAGCAGCTCTACAGTAGGCCTGTCAGTGAGCAGCAGCAGCAGCTCTACAGTAGGCCTGTCAGTGAGCCAGCAGCAGCTCTACAGTAGGCCTGTCAGTGTCCCAGCAGCAGCTCTACAGTAGGCCTGTCAGTGAGGCAGCAGCAGCTCTACAGTAGGCCTGTCAGTGAGCCAGCAGCAGCTCTACAGTAGGCCTGTCAGTGTCCCAGCAGCAGCTCTACAGTAGGCCTGTCAGTGAGCCAGCAGCAGCTCTACAGTAGGCCTGTCAGTGAGCCAGCAGCAGCTCTACAGTAGGCCTGTCAGTGAGCCAGCAGCAGCTCTACAGTAGGCCTGTCAGTGAGCCAGCAGCAGCAGCTCTACAGTAGGCCTGTCAGTGAGCCAGCAGCAGCAGCTCTACAGTAGGCCTGTCAGTGAGCCAGCAGCAGCTCTACAGTAGGCCTGTCAGTGAGCCAGCAGCAGCTCTACAGTAGGCCTGTCAGTGAGCCAGCAGCAGCTCTACAGTAGGCCTGTCAGTGAGGCAGCAGCAGCTCTACAGTAGGCCTGTCAGTGTCCCAGCAGCAGCTCTACAGTAGGCCTGTCAGTGAGGCAGCAGCAGCTCTACAGTAGGCCTGTCAGTGAGGCAGCAGCAGCTCTACAGTAGGCCTGTCAGTGAGGCAGCAGCAGCTCTACAGTAGGCCTGTCAGTGAGGCAGCAGCAGCTCTACAGTAGGCCTGTCAGTGAGGCAGCAGCAGCTCTACAGTAGGCCTGTCAGTGAGCAGCAGCAGCTCTACAGTAGGCCTGTCAGTGAGCCAGCAGCAGCAGCTCTACAGTAGGCCTGTCAGTGAGCCAGCAGCAGCTCTACAGTAGGCCTGTCAGTGAGCCAGCAGCAGCAGCTCTACAGTAGGCCTGTCAGTGTCCCAGCAGCAGCAGCTCTACAGTAGGCCTGTCAGTGTCCCAGCAGCAGCAGCTCTACAGTAGGCCTGTCAGTGTCCCAGCAGCAGCAGCTCTACAGTAGGCCTGTCAGTGTCCCAGCAGCAGCAGCTCTACAGTAGGCCTGTCAGTGAGCAGCAGCAGCTCTACAGTAGGCCTGTCAGTGAGCCAGCAGCAGCTCTACAGTAGGCCTGTCAGTGTCCCAGCAGCAGCAGCTCTACAGTAGGCCTGTCAGTGTCCCAGCAGCAGCTCTACAGTAGGCCTGTCAGTGAGGCAGCAGCAGCTCTACAGTAGGCCTGTCAGTGAGCCAGCAGCAGCTCTACAGTAGGCCTGTCAGTGAGCCAGCAGCAGCTCTACAGTAGGCCTGTCAGTGAGCCAGTAGCAGCTCTACAGTAGGCCTGTCAGTGTCCCAGCAGCAGCTCTACAGTAGGCCTGTCAGTGTCCCAGCAGCAGCTCTACAGTAGGCCTGTCAGTGAGCCAGCAGCAGCTCTACAGTAGGCCTGTCAGTGTCCCAGCAGCAGCAGCTCTACAGTAGGCCTGTCAGTGAGCAGCAGCAGCAGCTCTACAGTAGGCCTGTCAGTGTCCCAGCAGCAGCTCTACAGTAGGCCTGTCAGTGAGCCAGCAGCAGCAGCTCTACAGTAGGCCTGTCAGTGAGCCAGCAGCAGCAGCTCTACAGTAGGCCTGTCAGTGTCCCAGCAGCAGCTCTACAGTAGGCCTGTCAGTGAGCCAGCAGCAGCTCTACAGTAGGCCTGTCAGTGAGCCAGCAGCTCTACAGTAGGCCTGTCAGTGTCCCAGCAGCAGCTCTACAGTAGGCCTGTCAGTGAGCCAGCAGCAGCTCTACAGTAGGCCTGTCAGTGAGCCAGCAGCAGCTCTACAGTAGGCCTGTCAGTGAGGCAGCAGCAGCAGCTCTACAGTAGGCCTGTCAGTGAGCCAGCAGCAGCTCTACAGTAGGCCTGTCAGTGTCCCAGCAGCAGCTCTACAGTAGGCCTGTCAGTGAGGCAGCAGCAGCTCTACAGTAGGCCTGTCAGTGAGGCAGCAGCAGCTCTACAGTAGGCCTGTCAGTGAGCCAGCAGCAGCTCTACAGTAGGCCTGTCAGTGAGCCAGCAGCAGCTCTACAGTAGGCCTGTCAGTGAGCCAGCAGCAGCTCTACAGTAGGCCTGTCAGTGAGCCAGCAGCAGCTCTACAGTAGGCCTGTCAGTGAGGCAGCAGCAGCTCTACAGTAGGCCTGTCAGTGAGGCAGCAGCAGCTCTACAGTAGGCCTGTCAGTGAGCCAGCAGCAGCTCTACAGTAGGCCTGTCAGTGAGGCAGCAGCAGCTCTACAGTAGGCCTGTCAGTGTCCCAGCAGCAGCTCTACAGTAGGCCTGTCAGTGAGCCAGCAGCAGCTCTACAGTAGGCCTGTCAGTGAGCCAGCAGCACCTCTACAGTAGGCCTGTCAGTGAGCCAGCAGCAGCAGCTCTACAGTAGGCCTGTCAGTGAGCCAGCAGCAGCTCTACAGTAGGCCTGTCAGTGAGCCAGCAGCAGCTCTACAGTAGGCCTGTCAGTGAGGCAGCAGCAGCTCTACAGTAGGCCTGTCAGTGAGCCAGCAGCAGCTCTACAGTAGGCCTGTCAGTGTCCCAGCAGCAGCTCTACAGTAGGCCTGTCAGTGAGGCAGCAGCAGCTCTACAGTAGGCCTGTCAGTGAGCCAGCAGCAGCTCTACAGTAGGCCTGTCAGTGAGCCAGCAGCAGCTCTACAGTAGGCCTGTCAGTGAGGCAGCAGCAGCTCTACAGTAGGCCTGTCAGTGAGCCAGCAGCAGCTCTACAGTAGGCCTGTCAGTGAGCCAGCAGCAGCTCTACAGTAGGCCTGTCAGTGTCCCAGCAGCAGCTCTACAGTAGGCCTGTCAGTGAGCAGCAGCAGCTCTACAGTAGGCCTGTCAGTGAGCCAGCAGCAGCTCTACAGTAGGCCTGTCAGTGAGCCAGCAGCAGCTCTACAGTAGGCCTGTCAGTGTCCCAGCAGCAGCTCTACAGTAGGCCTGTCAGTGTCCCAGCAGCAGCTCTACAGTAGGCCTGTCAGTGAGCCAGCAGCAGCAGCTCTACAGTAGGCCTGTCAGTGAGCCAGCAGCAGCTCTACAGTAGGCCTGTCAGTGTCCCAGCAGCAGCTCTACAGTAGGCCTGTCAGTGAGCAGCAGCAGCTCTACAGTAGGCCTGTCAGTGAGGCAGCAGCAGCTCTACAGTAGGCCTGTCAGTGAGCCAGCAGCAGCTCTACAGTAGGCCTGTCAGTGAGCCAGGGATGGGTATCGTTAAGCAGTATCGATAAGAGTAGTAGTATCGATAAAATCCTAACGGTTCGGTACTTTATCGATACTCTTATCGGTTCTTTTTTTATTATTTTGCAAGAAAAAAAGACAATTAATTAACAGAATCGACATTGCTTTATTATTATTTTGTATAACTTTATATATAAATATAAATAAATATTCTTCAGCAGCAGCAATGTTTTAAATGTGTCTGAATTATAGACTTTATATTCAACAACAAATCTAAGATACATTTTTAATTTTTTTTATTAAAACAATTTGTTTTACAGCAAAAGGCTAACAGAAGTTCAAACAAACAGTTGCATGGCAACAAATACAATAATAATAATGAAGTGTGGCGGCTGGGTGGCGCAGCGGACATTGCGCTCGTCACCAACGCAAGAGACACCGGGTTCGACTCCGGCTGTCGCCGTTGCCTCCGGCTTGGGCCGGCCGTCATACTAACTCAATTGGCAGAGTCAGCGGGTGGAAGTCGATGGGTGGTAATCTGGATGTTGTGGACAGTGACTCCTACAGGTCGGTTGGGGACACCTGCACAGCAGAGACAGGAAGTGGCGGGGGCAGTGTGAGCCTCCCACACGTTACACCTCGCCACTGAGAGTCCGCGCTGGCAGGTGAAAAGATGTGACAGGCTGCCTCCTCGTGTGTCGGAGGGAACACGTGATGCAAGGCTTCTATCCTCCCTACAACCGGCCAGTGGGGGGCATATGCGAGCAACGTTCAAGACAGGGGAGGGAAGAATTGGCATATTGGAATCGGGATGGGAGAAAAATAGAAAAAGAGGAGAAAAAAGTGGATACAAAAAATTATAATAATAATTAAATGAATAAATAAAATATTAAATAAATAAATAAATAGGCTACACGTCTCTCTTTTTGTGTTTAGAACCGGGTTTTGGAGGGGGGGCGGCATCCCTAGTTCCGGCTTATTGGACGACCCAGCGTCAGGCTCTATAGTGGGCCCGTCAGTGACCCAGCGTTAGGCTCTATAGTGGGCCCGTCGGTGACACCGGTGTTCCTCTGTGCTCCGGCTCGGTACCAGACAGCCTGTCAGTGACCCAGCATCAGGCTCTATAGTGGGCCCGTCGGTGACACCGGTGTTCCTCTGTGCTCCGGCTCGGTACCAGACAGCCTGTCAGTGACCCAGCGCCAGGCTCTATAGTGGGCCCGTCGGTGACACCGGTGTTCCTCTGTGCTCTGGCTCGGTACCAGACAGCCTGTCAGTGACCCAGCGTCAGGCTCTATAGTGGGCCCGTCGGTGACACCGGTGTTCCTCTGTGCTCCGGCTCGGTACCAGACAGTAGACCCAGCCGGCTGTGTATTGGAACTGAGACTGTTTTGTTTGTTCTCCTGCAGGAACGGCCGCTTGTCCCAACGGTAGCTTCCACTGCACCAACGCTGGCTTCCGGCCGGCCTTCATCCCCTCCTCCCGCATCAATGACGGCATCTGTGGTGAGAATCATGTTCCCGTCAGACTCTCATGACTCATCGCTGCGGGGAAACAACCACACCAGATCTATAGTGTCCACTTGGGGTTTGGGACTAATGTGTGTGTTTCATCATCGTCACCATTCATGTATTCATTGTTGTTTCTTAATTGTAGTCCAAAGTGAACTGGCCTTCTGTGTCGACACGTCGGCTTAGCCATTGGTGTGTTTTTATCCACAAAGCCACTTTAGGTTTAACTTCCTGGCTACTTGTCCTGCCTTCTGATTCCTGAACAAAGTTCTTATGGGCTACGATCACGGGACCTTTGGTTAATGATGCCGGTCCCACGTTTTTAATCTGATCTTGGAAAGAAGGCGTTTGAGGTTTCTGCTCCGTCTGCGAGACGAGCTGAAACTACAGGAAACATTAACTCTAAATCAAATCAAACTTATGATAAAGACCATGGAATCTGAGACCATAGGAAACTGTACATGTTATAATTGATGGAGTGTATTTTCTTTCCTTGGATCTGTGTGTCTTAAAACCATGAGCTCACTTTGTCTGAATGTTTTAATGTTTGTTTTTGTCTGAAACAAATGTGTTTTTGCTGTCCTCCTCGGCCAAGTCACTCTTGTAAAATAGATTTTTTTTTAATCTGGTTAAATAAAGGTTAAATAAAGGTTAAATAAATAAAGAATTGTGCACTACTGTTGAGTATGAGCTTGAAGCACAAGAATTTCATTACCGGCAGCGATGCCCCTTTATTGTTGTGTGTTTGAGACAAATAAAGAACTTGAATTCCTACAGACTGCTGCGACACGACGGACGAGTACAACAGCGGCGCCACCTGTCAGAACAGCTGCAGGTGAGATCCCTTTAAAGATCCTTCCACCTGTAGACCTCTTTAGAGATCCCTCCACCTGTAGACCTCGTTACAGATCCCTCCACCTGTAGACCTCTTTAAAGATCCCTCCACCTGTCAGATCACCTGCAGACCTCTTTAAAGATCCCTCCACCTGTCAGATCACCTGTAGAGCTCTTTAAAGATCCCTCCACCTGTCAGATCACCTGTAGAGCTCTTTAAAGATCCCTCCACCTGTCGACCTCTTTAGAGATCCCTCCACCTGTAGACCTCGTTACAGATCCCTCCACCTGTAGACCTCTTTAAAGATCCCTCCACCTGTAGACCTCTTTAAAGATCCCTCCACCTGTCAGATCACCTGCAGACCTCTTTAAAGATCCCTCCACCTGTCAGATCACCTGTAGAGCTCTTTAAAGATCCCTCCACCTGTCAGATCACCTGTAGAGCTCTTTAAAGATCCCTCCACCTGTCAGATCACCTGTAGACCTCTTTAAAGATCCCTCCACCTGTCAGATCACCTGTAGACCTCTTTAAAGATCCCTCCACCTGTCAGATCACCTGTAGAGCTCTTTAAAGATCCCTCCACCTGTCAGATCACCTGCAGACCTCTTTAGAGATCCCTCCTCCTGTCAGATCACCTGTAGAGCTCTTTAAAGATCCCTCCTCCTGTCAGATCACCTGTAGAGCTCTTTAAAGATCCCTCCACATGTGGTCGGGGTGGGAATCATCAGTTTCATCACGATACGATACGATACGATTCAGGTGCCTGCGATCGATATGAGACGATATCATAATAAGCCCATTTAAAACAATCAGTAACATTTAGATCAACTCAAAAAAGGCAAAGGAAATATCATTTGACATTTTTATTTTTGAGCTCTTCCAGACATTTAAATGGAAAAACAATCTATTGTTTTTTCATACAAATAGACTCCTGTTCACTGTAAAGTGCCACGTTTTGATATATTGAGCTTTAAACTTTAGGTAAAATCTTTTGGAACTCACAACACGCAACCTAAATCCCCTTCCTCTCCCAACCCGTTCCTACAATTGTTATATGTTGCATGATGATCATGAATACATTTATTATGTATTGTATTTTTTACGTTTAAATATCAACATTATCTGTCCATCCTCAGTAAATCTACTATCAATATAATATACTCCTCTGACTTCATCTGGTCTTTCCAAACGCACACACACACAAACAAAGGGAGAATGCCCCCCCCCCCCCCCCCCCCCCCCCCCCCCTTCCCAGTCCCCACTCTGCCTCTGCTGTTCTCTCTATGGCTCTGATCAGCTTAGCTTAGTTATCTTACGCTAACGTAACGTTAATTTCGGTCTTTAACGCAACGTGGGCATAAAGGAACAGCGAGGATGCAAAGCATGTTAGATGCATTTGACCCGTTGCGGGAAATCTATTGTAACTGTGTAAAGATGTGGTTGTTGTGTTGCTGTGTGAAGGTGTGTTTGTTGTTGTTGTCCTCAGGGAGATGATGTAACTGTGTTCACTCTGGTCCTCAGGGAGATGGGCCGCAGGGAGCGGGAGAGCCTGCAGCACATGGCAGAGATCGCAAAGGAAGGCTTCCTGCTGAAACAGCAGCTCATACATGAAGCCAAGAGGGGCCAGGAGGAGAAACAGGTTGGAGACGAACCATTATAATAATATGGTAGTAAGTCATACTGGCCAGCAGTGTAACTAGTAAGAGATATGTACAGATATAGATATAGTATTAATATGTACAGTGATACAGGTATAAAGACACTATGGTAGTAAGTCATACTGGCCAGCAGTGTAACTAGTAAGAGATATGTACAGATATAGATATAGTATTAATATGTACAGTGATACAGGTATAAAGACACTATGGTAGTAAGTCATACTGGCCAGCAGTGTAACTAGTAAGAGTAGGTAAGAGATATGTACAGATATAGATATAGTATTAATATGTACAGTGATACAGGTATAAAGACACTATGGTAGTAAGTCATACTGGCCAGCAGTGTAACTAGTAAGAGTAGGTAAGAGATATGTACAGATATAGATATAGTATTAATATGTACAGTGATACAGGTATAAAGACACTATGGTAGTAAGTCATACTGGCCAGCAGTGTAACTAGTAAGAGTAGGTAAGAGATATGTACAGATATAGATATAGTATTAATATGTACAGTGATACAGGTATAAAGACACTATGGTAGTAAGTCATACTGGCCAGCAGTGTAACTAGTAAGAGTAGGTAAGAGATATGTACAGATATAGATATAGTATTAATATGTACAGTGATACAGGTATAAAGACACTATGGTAGTAAGTCATACTGGCCAGCAGTGTAACTAGTAGGAGTAGGTAAGAGATATGTACAGATATAGATATAGTATTAATATGTACAGTGATACAGGTATAAAGACACTATGGTAGTAAGTCATACTGGCCAGCAGTGTAACTAGTAAGAGTAGGTAAGAGATATGTACAGATATAGATATAGTATTAATATGTACAGTGATACAGGTATAAAGACACTATGGTAGTAAGTCATACTGGCCAGCAGTGTAACTAGTAAGAGTAGGTAAGAGATATGTACAGATATAGATATAGTATTAATATGTACAGTGATACAGGTATAAAGACACTATGGTAGTAAGTCATACTGGCCAGCAGTGTAACTAGTAGGAGTAGGTAAGAGATATGTACAGATATAGATATAGTATTAATATGTACAGTGATACAGGTATAAATACACTGGTAGTAAGTCATACTGGCCAGCAGTGTAACTAGTAGGAGTAGGTAAGAGATATGTACAGATATAGATATAGTATTAATATGTACAGTGATACAGGTATAAATACACTGGTAGTAAGTCATACTGGCCAGCAGTGTAACTAGTAGGAGTAGGTAAGAGATATGTACAGATATAGATATAGTATTAATATGTACAGTGATACAGGTATAAAGACACTATGGTAGTAAGTCATACTGGCCAGCAGTGTAACTAGTAGGAGTAGGTAAGGGATATGTACAGATATAGTATCTACAGATATGTAAAAAGGAATGATTGGATGCAGGTATGTACAGACGGTAAGAATAAATATATATATACGGTATATACAGCATTATTGTACATGCTATCTTCCAGTGTTATATGGTTTATATGCAGTAGGTATATAGAAGAATTATATGCAGGTATATTCAGACAAATATGGATGTATATATGCAGTAAATATATATATACAGTATATATAGCACTACTGTACAATACATGCTATCATACAGAGTTATGTGCGTAGGCTACAGTATGAGGTAGGTAGGTATGATTACTATGATTACAGTGTAGGCTAGTTGTAGACATTGGAAGCAGTAGTTGAGTATAAATTTAGTCTAGACAACAGAGTTCAGAGTAAATCAGTCATATATCACGTACATAATCAATAGAAAATAAAACAAAAGGTCATAGGTGAATCCATTTCACCATACCTGTAAAAAAAACAAAGTAAACAGAAGAAGTTTGGATAACATGGCTGCAGCTACTCATGCATGATATTATATCAGGGTTAGAAATAATAAAAAAAAAATCCAGGGCTTTTTTTGCCCCCCTTAATTGGTTTTCTGGGCCTTTTTTTGTATTTCAGGGGCACAGAATTTTTATGATGAAAATTAACATAAAGATTATAAAACATTGTTGACACTTTTCTCCACAGGGCAAGGTGACTGAACTGCAGACGGGCAAGAGGAGCCTGGAGGACCGGGTGGAGGCTCTGAGGACCGTGAAGGAGACCGCAGAGCAGCCAGAGAAGGAGGCTAAAGACGTCCACCTGAAGGCCTGGGAAGGTAACTGCAGAGCAGCTAAAGAGCTCCACCTGAAGGCCTGGGAAGGTAACTGCAGGGCAGCTAAAGAGCTCCACCTGAAGGCCTGGGAAGGTAACTGCAGAGCAGCTAAAGAGCTCCACCTGAAGGCCTGGGAAGTTAACTGCAGAGCAGCTAAAGAGCTCCACCTGAAGGCCTGGGAAGGTAACTGCAGAGCAGCCAGAGAAGGAGGCTAAAGAGCTCCACCTGAAGGCCTGGGAAGGTAACTGCAGAGCAGCTAAAGAGCTCCACCTGAAGGCCTGGGAAGGGAACTGCAGAGCAGCTAAAGAGCTCCACCTGAAGGCCTGGGAAGGTAACTGCAGAGCAGCTAAAGAGCTCCACCTGCAGGCCTGGGAAGGGAACTGCAGAGCAGCTAAAGAGCTCCACCTGAAGGCCTGGGAAGGTAACTGCAGAGCAGCTAAAGAGCTCCACCTGAAGGCCTGGGAAGGGAACTGCAGAGCAGCTAGAGAAGGAGGCTAAAGAGCTCCACCTGAAGGCCTGGGAAGGTAACTGCAGAGCAGCTAAAGAGCTCCACCTGCAGGCCTGGGAAGGGAACTGCAGAGCAGCTAGAGAAGGAGGCTAAAGAGCTCCACCTGAAGGCCTGGGAAGGTAACTGCAGAGCAGCTAAAGAGCTCCACCTGAAGGCCTGGGAAGGTAACTGCAGAGCAGCTAAAGAGCTCCACCTGAAGGCCTGGGAAGGGAACTGCAGAGCAGCCAGAGAAAGAGGCTAAAGAGCTCCACCTGAAGGCCTGGGAAGGTAACTGCAGGGCAGCTAGAGACCGCCACCTGGAGGCCTGGGAAGGGAACTGCATAGCAGCTAGAGAGCTCCACCTGCAGGCCTGGGAAGGTAACTGCAGAGCAGCTAGAGAGCTCCACCTGCAGGCCTGGGAAGGTAACTGCAGAGCAGCTAAAGAGCTCCACCCGAAGGCCTGGGAAGGTAACTGCAGAGCACCTAGAGAGCTCCACCTGCAGGCCTGGGAAGGTAACTGCAGGGCAGCTAAAGAGCACCACCTGCAGGCCTGGGAAGGTAACTGCAGAGCAGCTAAAGAGCTCCACCTGCAGGCCTGGGAAGGTAACTGCAGAGCAGCCAGAGAAGGAAGCTAAAGAGCTCCACCTGAAGGCCTGGGAAGGTAACTGCAGAGCAGCCAGAGAAGGAAGCTAAAGAGCTCCACCTGAAGGCCTGGGAAGGTAACTGCAGAGCAGCTAGAGACCGCCACCTGGAGGCCTGGGAAGGTAACTGCAGAGCAGCTAGAGACCGCCACCTGGAGGCCTTGGAAGGGAACTGCAGAGCAGCTAGAGAAAGAGGCTAAAGAGCGCCACCTGGAGGCCTGGGAAGGTAACTGCAGAGCAGCCAGAGAAGGAGGCTAAAGAGCTCCAGGCCGCGTGTCGTCTTTTACCAACAAACTTGCAGTTCCGCGTTCGGGTTCTGCGATCTGATTGGCCACTGACGTACGCTCTCTCTACGCCCAAACGCGTGAATACTTTGGGCAGCCGAAGAGTGCTTCCGCATTGCTCTGATTGGCCAGCGATAATGCGGCCTACGCCGCTAACGCACGCATGCGCATTATACGCCATTACGCACTTGTCTCCCTGTGGGGAGGCGGGCGCCGCTGGTGTACAGCTGAGAGCTCCAGCATAGCTATGTCCGCGAGCTGGGCAGCGAGCCAGAGTAAAACACAGTTTTCAATCAATCAATAACAACATTAACGAGACTCTCGTTGTGTCTATTCTGCTAACGCTAACGTTACCTCTCATTGCTTTAACGTTACCTAGGCTCTCGCGTCTATCTGCTAACGTTAGCATTAGGCTAACGAGCTGTAACGTTACGCGTCTCGCGTCTATCTGCTAACGTTAGCGTTAGGTAATAACCGGTTTCAAATGGATGGTGATTACCTCACGTTGTGTCTATTCTACTAGCATTAACCATTAGTTACTAGTACAAACAATCAATAGCGAGTTATATTGATCACGCTATGTACGATAGCCATGCTAAAACGCTAGCACAACATTAGCACCTAAGCTAACAACAAGCTTAACAAGTCAGCAATCTTTTTGTGAGACTAAACTCTCCGCTCTGTGGCAAATTGTGTTGATGTCGGTTTTGTTTCATCAATAAATGAGTCAGAATACACAGTGACTATCCTTTTTTGTTTATTGCACTTGTTCCTGCTGCTATGCAAGACATTAAAGATGGCGGCTTTCTGTTTTTCTGGAGACGCTCCAACGAGTGACTCATCTCTCTTCTGACCAATCAGTGGTCTGCAGTGTTTCACGTGACTTGCGATCTTCTACGCTCGTGCGTAGAGCTGGTATTCACGAAGGAGAGCGCTGGCCAATCAGAGCAATGCGGAAGCACTCTTCGGCTGCCCAAAGTATTCACGCCGCCCAAACAGCGCGTTACGCTAGTTCTGTCTCGCAGGACGGTGGCCTGGGGCTCGCGGGACGGTGGCCTGGGGCTCGCAGGACGGTGGTCTGGGGCTGGCAGGACGGTGGTCTGGGGCTCGCAGGACGGTGGTCTGGGGCTCGCAGGACGGTGGCCTGGGGCTCGCAGGACGGTGGTCTGGGGCTGGCAGGACGGTGGTCTGGGGCTCGCAGGACGGTGGCCTGGGGCTCGCAGGACGGTGGTCTGGGGCTCGCAGGACGGTGGCCTGGGGCTCGCAGGACGGTGGCCTGGGGCTCGCGGGGCGGTGGTCTGGGGCTCGCAGGACGGTGGTCTGGGGCTCGCAGGACGGTGGTCTGGGGCTGGCAGGACGGTGGTCTGGGGCTCGCGGGGCGGTGGTCTGGGGCTCGCAGGGCGGTGGTCTGGGGCTCGCAGGACGGTGGTCTGGGGCTCGCAGGGCGGTGGTCTGGGGCTGGCAGGACGGTGGTCTGGGGCTCGCAGGACGGTGGTCTGGGGCTCGCAGGACGGTGGTCTGGGGCTCGCAGGACGGTGGTCTGGGGCTCGCAGGACGGTGGCCTGGGGCTCGCAGGGCGGTGGTCTGGGGCTCGCAGGGCGGTGGTCTGGGGCTCGCGGGACGGTGGCCTGGGGCTGGCAGGACGGTGGTCTGGGGCTCGCAGGACGGTGGTCTGGGGCTCGCAGGACGGTGGCCTGGGGCTGGCAGGACGGTGGTCTGGGGCTCGCAGGACGGTGGTCTGGGGCTCGCAGGACGGTGGTCTGGGGCTCGCAGGGCGGTGGTCTGGGGCTCGCTGGGCGGTGGTCTGGGGCTCGCAGGACGGTGGTCTGGGGCTCGCAGGACGGTGGTCTGGGGCTCGCAGGACGGTGGCCTGGGGCTCGCAGGGCGGTGGTCTGGGGCTCGCAGGACGGTGGTCTGGGGCTGGCAGGACGGTGGTCTGGGGCTCGCAGGACGGTGGTCTGGGGCTCGCAGGACGGTGGTCTGGGGCTCGCAGGACGGTGGCCTGGGGCTCGCAGGGCGGTGGTCTGGGGCTCGCAGGGCGGTGGTCTGGGGCTCGCGGGACGGTGGCCAGGGGCTCGCAGGGCGGTGGTCTGGGGCTGGCAGGACGGTGGTCTGGGGCTCGCAGGACGGTGGTCTGGGGCTCGCGGGACGGTCCACATACCGCTATCAGTGTTCTTCTTCCCCGCCAATGAAGTATTCACCCAAAGACCCAATACTGTGGCAACAACTACCGCACTACCGGTAGAATAAGTGCAGAGAACCGTGGGAAGTGATGCAAACTGTCTTGTCGTGTTTTGAACATTTATGTTGTGTTGATGGAATCACGTTAATATAGAGAGATGAAAACAATACGTTATTTCGATTGATATGAATTTGATAATGCTAGCAGGCTGCAGGCTGTTAGAGGTTAGAGGCAGAACTAGCGTAACGCGCTGTTTGGGCGTAGAGAGAGCGTACGTCAGCGGCCAATCAGATCGCAGAACTCGAACGCGGAACTGCAAGTTTGTTGGTAAAAGACGACACGCCTCCAGGTCGGGGGGGTGGGGTGAACAGGTCAATCCGCCATTTTGAATTAGCGGCTCGTCGCCAGTTGTAGTCCTATGAGTAGAGGGCATCCATAACTCTCAATGAGTGGGGACATTTAGAAGAACTACCTTTCCCAGCCGATTCCAGCTTCCTGCAAGCAAGTGACTTCCTGATTATTAGTTTTTATTTATCGGGATTATCTACCACAAAACTGAACGTTATTGGCATAGATTGGAGCGCAGTTAGTGTGTCTACCGTCTGTGAACATTTAGCAACAATCCGCGTTGCAAACCGATTCAAAATGGCGGAGCCATAGCCATTATGAGAAACGAACTGTACTTACAGTAGATCTCATTCTCGGTTCTTCCTGCACGCATGGAGACACTAAATCCAAATTGGACTCTGGCATTGGAAAGAGTAGATTTGGCCCGATAAATAGATGTGCAAGTTGGCTATAATAAGGTCATTTATAGGCCTGATATTCTATAATAATATTTCAAATTGCATGTGTCCGGATGGCAGAATCAGTACTGCATCTACAAAACCTTCTGTTTAATCATCTTCCCTTTATTAATTTCCTTAGATTTTCTGTACACGTGATCTCAAGAAGAATGAGCTCAGTGGCAGTATTTCATGTCTGGTCATTTTTAGGAATTTTTATTATTCACTGTCAAAGATGCAAAGAAAAATCATAATTTATATTCTCCTTTTGTTTCATCAGAATTTACTCAAGCCTAGTAACAGACACAATATTTCAGACACTTGGAAATACATCCCCTGAGATCCATAAATGTCCCTAGATACCAAGAATATGCAAACGCATCCACGGAGCTAATGATGGAGCATCGCCGTCGGTTGTGTGATAGTAAAGGGTTAACCTTCTGTATTGTCACAGTGAAAGGGTTAACCGGCTGTCGTGTGGCAGTGAAAGGGTTAAAGATCAAAGTAAGCGCTCTACAGATATTGAACGTCATTTAGTAACATGTTCAGCGTCACCGGTAATCCCAGTGTTGTCATGAGTTTATTAGTCATGGCACATTTCACATCTCCGTGGCAACCTCCTTTCTTCAAGACGCTGCTCTCTCTTTCAAGTGGCTCCCTCACAGAGCGGCACAGCAGGGGGCCAGGCACGCGGATAAATATGGATAAGGATTCTGCTTTAATGCCCGTATAGCACATAGCAGGGTTATACAGAGGTTTATGTGATATAATCTGCGCTGTGTGGGGGCGTGGCTGCCTGTGTGCGGCGCGGCTGCCTGTGTGGGGGCGCGGCTGCCTGTGTGGGGGCGCGGCTGCCTGTGTGGGGGCGCGGCTGCCTGTGTGGGGGCGCGGCTGCCTGTGTGGGGGCGCGGCTGCCTGGGTGATCCTCCTGAGATCGTGCTTCATACAGTAAAGGAAGTAAAAGGAATAAAGTACAAACTAACTATATTAGTAAAGGAGTTTGTATGATTATGTCATGAAAGGACTCGTCAGTTATTTGAAGTTCATGATCAATATAGGTTTAATAGTGAAACACACATATATATATATATATATATATATTAGTGCTGTCAGGCGATTAAAAAAAATTATCTAATTAATTACAGGATTTGTAATTAATTAATCGTATTTTAATCGCATAACCATTTTAGGCCTGATATTCCATATTCTATAATCATATTTCAAATATTTTTCGTTTTTCTTTTAGTTTGTTTATTTGTAAAAAAAAATATTAAAAATAATTTGTTCATGTTTATTTATTTGTATTTGTAAACATACAAAATAAATAATGAATTCATTCATATTTCAAATGGCATGTGTCCGGATGGCAGAATTCAGTACTGTATCTACACAACCTTCTGTTTAATCATCTTCCATTTATTCATTTGCTTAGATTCAATTTTTTTTATTAATTTTGAGTTAATTTTCATAACGTGATAATTTGCTGTGTAATTAATTAATGCGATAAACTGACAGCCCTAATATATATATATATATATATATATATATATATATATATATATATATATATAAACAATACAAGCAAGGTACATGTGGGTTAAATGAGCTTTGCTGCCACCTGGGGGAGACACTGAGGTGGAGGAGTGGATCCAGGGTGGTGTTAGGGGGGGTCGTTGGGACAGACACAGGGACAGTAACTCTGGTGTGGTGTCCCCCCCCCCCCCCCCCCCTCAGATCAAAAGGAGGTGGTGTTAGGGGGGGTCGTTGGGACAGACACAGGGACAGTAACTCTGGTGGTGTGTCCCCCCCCGTCAGATCAAAAGGAGGTGGTGTTAGGGGGGGTCGTTGGGACAGACACGGGGACAGTAACTCTGGTGTGTGTGTGTGTGTGTCCCCCCCCGTCAGATCAAAAGGAGGTGGTTCGACAGGAGAAAGACGGGGCCAAGATGGCCGAGGCCTTCCTGGAGCTGGACGACGACGCCGACGGCTTGTGAGTCTTTAACCCTTTAACCCTTTACAGAGCATCCTGAGAGAGTCTCTGTCTCCAGGTATACCAGTCTTTACATACTGAGAGACTCCTGACTCACTGTCTGTCTCTCTCTTCTCTCTGCCTGTCGGTCTCTGTATATCTCTGTCTCTCTTTTCTCTCTCGCTCTGTCTCTCCTTATCTATCTCTGTCTGTCTCTCTCCGTCTCTCTTGCTCTCTCTCGCTCTCTCCCCTCTGTCTCTCTCTCTCTCTCTCTCTCTCTCTCTCTGTCTCTGTCTCTGTCTCTGTCTCTCTCTCTCTCTCTCTCTCTCTCTCTCTCTCTCTCTCAGTGTGTCTGTAGCTGAGCTTCTCTCCCATGCAGAACTGGACCCAGACTCGGACGGTTCGTTGACGGAAACGGAGGTTCAGGTAATAGGTCTTATATCTTCCCAGCTCACACAATTCTATCCGCTTCACCTGTTCTGGTATCCTGTTCCCACCTTATCCAATCGGGATAAAGTAATTTCTTCTTATTTCAAGAAATCTTGCCGAGCTAGATTTGCTTATTTCACTGGTAGATTATTGTACTTGTTTCAAGGACACATTTGCTTAAAACTGCAGAGTGGAGGGACTGGGAGACCCATGTTACTGACCAGACACTCTATATCAGTGATGACTGTTTACTGCAGAGTGGAGGGACTGGGAGACCCATGTTACTGACCAGACACTCTATATCAGTGATGACTGTTTACTGCAGAGTGGAGGGACTGGGAGACCCATGTTACTGACCAGACACTATATCAGTGATGACTGTTTACTGCAGAGTGGAGGGACTGGGAGACCCATGTTACTGACCAGACACTCTATATCAGTGATGGCTGTTTACTGCAGAGTGGAGGGACTGGGAGACCCATGTTACTGACCAGACACTCTATATCAGTGATGGCTGTTTACTGCAGAGTGGAGGGACTGGGAGACCCATGTTACTGACCAGACACTATATATCAGTGATGACTGTTTAGAGTGGAGGGACTGGGAGACCCATGTTACTGACCAGACACTCTATATCAGTGATGACTGTTTACTGCAGAGTGGAGGGACTGGGAGACCCATGTTACTGACCAGACACTCTATATCAGTGATGGTTGTTTACTGCAGAGTGGAGGGACTGGGAGACCCATGTTACTGACCAGACACTCTATATCAGTGATGGTTGTTTACTGCAGAGTGGAGGGACTGGGATACCCATGTTACTGACCAGACACTCTATATCAGTGATGACTGTTTACTGCAGAGTGGAGGGACTGGGAGACCCATGTTACTGACCAGACACTATATATCAGTGATGACTGTTTACTGCAGAGTGGAGGGACTGGGAGACCCATGTTACTGACCAGACACTCTATATCAGTGATGACACTGTTTACTGCAGAGCGGAGGGACTGGGAGACCCATGTTACTGACCAGACACTCTGTATCAGTGATGTCTGTTTACTGCAGAGTGGAGGGACTGGGAGACCCATGTTACTGACCAGACACTCTATATCAGTGATGGCTGTTTACTGCAGAGTGGAGGGACTGGGAGACCCATGTTACTGACCAGACACTCTGTATCAGTGATGACTGTTTACTGCAGAGTGGAGGGACTGGGAGACCCATGTTACTGACCAGACACTCTATATCAGTGATGACTGTTTACTGCAGAGTGGAGGGACTGAGAGACCCATGTTACTGACCAGACACTCTGTATCAGTGATGACTGTTTACTGCAGAGTGGAGGGACTGGGAGACCCATGTTACTGACCAGACACTCTATATCAGTGATGACTGTTTACTGCAGAGTGGAGGGACTGAGAGACCCATGTTACTGACCAGACACTCTGTATCAGTGATGACTGTTTACTGCAGAGTGGAGGGACTGGGAGACCCATGTTACTGACCAGACACTCTATATCAGTGATGACTGTTTACTGCAGAGTGGAGGGACTGAGAGACCCATGTTACTGACCAGACACTCTATATAAGTGATGACACTGTTTACTGCAGAGTGGAGGGACTGAGAGACCCATGTTACTGACCAGACACTCTATATCAGTGATGACTGTTTACTGCAGAGTGGAGGGACTGGGAGACCCATGTTACTGACCAGACACTCTATATCAGTGATGACTGTTTACTGCAGAGTGGAGGGACTGGGAGACCCATGTTACTGACCAGACACTATATCAGTGATGACTGTTTACTGCAGAGTGGAGGGACTGAGAGACCCATGTTACTGACCAGACACTCTATATCAGTGATGACTGTTTACTGCAGAGTGGAGGGACTGGGAGACCCATGTTACTGACCAGACACTCTATATCAGTGATGACTGTTTACTGCAGAGTGGAGGGACTGGGAGACCCATGTTACTGACCAGACACTCTGTATCAGTGATGACTGTTTACTGCAGAGTGGAGGGACTGAGAGACCCATGTTACTGACCAGACACTCTGTATCAGTGATGGCTGTTTACTGCAGAGTGGAGGGACTGGGAGACCCATGTTACTGACCAGACACTCTGTATCAGTGATGACTGTTTACTGCAGAGTGGAGGGACTGAGAGACCCATGTTACTGACCAGACACTCTATATCAGTGATGGCTGTTTACTGCAGAGTGGAGGGACTGGGAGACCCATGTTACTGACCAGACACTCTGTATCAGTGATGGCTGTTTCAGTGATGGCTGTTTACTGCAGAGTGGAGGGACTGAGAGACCCATGTTACTGACCAGACACTCTATATCAGTGATGACTGTTTACTGCAGAGTGGAGGGACTGAGAGACCCATGTTACTGACCAGACACTCTATATCAGTGATGGCTGTTTACTGTAGAGTGGAGGGACTGGGAGACCCATGTTACTGACCAGACACTCTTTATCAGTGATGGCTGTTTACTGTAGAGTGGAGGGACTGGGAGACCCATGTTACTGACCAGACACTCTATATCAGTGATGACTGTTTACTGCAGAGTGGAGGGACTGGGAGACCCATGTTACTGACCAGACACTATATATCAGTGATGGCTGTTTACTGCAGAGTGGAGGGACTGAGAGACCCATGTTACTGACCAGACACTCTATATCAGTGATGACTGTTTACTGCAGAGTGGAGGGACTGGGAGACCCATGTTACTGACCAGACACTATATCTATATCAGTGATGACTGTTTACTGCAGAGTGGAGGGACTGAGAGACCCATGTTACTGACCAGACACTCTATATCAGTGATGACTGTTTACTACAGAGTGGAGGGACTGGGAGACCCATGTTACTGACCAGACACTCTATATCAGTGATGACTGTTTACTGCAGAGTGGAGGGACTGGGAGACCCATGTTACTGACCAGACACTCTATATCAGTGATGACTGTTTACTGCAGAGTGGAGGGACTGGGAGACCCATGTTACTGACCAGACACTCTATATCAGTGATGACTGTTTACTGCAGAGTGGAGGGACTGGGAGACCCATGTTACTGACCAGACACTCTGTATCAGTGATGACTGTTTACTGCAGAGTGGAGGGACTGGGAGACCCATGTTACTGACCAGACACTCTATATCAGTGATGGCTGTCGAGAGTGTAGAGCTACTATTTTAACCTGTAGACCACTTCTGGCACATTTAGCATAAAACGCCTGTCTATTGCGTACCCAAAGTAATTTGCGATTTATTCAACTTTATATTTATAGCACATGCATGAGTCTGGTCTCTTTTCAAAGGTACAATTCTGAAGTTTCACCTTGAGTGCTAATGTAATAGAGAAACAGAGGTTTGAACACACTGAAATAAAATATTTGCTCCTTACTTTTTGCCAGATGCCTATTTTTTGGTTCCAGCTGAGAGGTAGGAGCTGGAAAACATAACTGTTCCATAGCCTGAAGTCTTATAGTCATACAGGTCCAAAGTTTATAAAAATCTCATGGAAAATGAGTGTTTTACAAAGGTTTTTGTAATGTGTGTGTACCGCAATAATTCAGTGTGATTATCCAAAATGGCCGTCCGCTGCCATTCATTCAAACACGCGAGTCAAAACAAATAACTTCTCTCTTCTGCTCCTTTTTTATTGCAATCAGCGCTCGTTTATTGTTTATTGTTTAAAAGGATCCCCATTAGCTGTCACCTAAGTGGCGAGCTAGTCTTCCTGGGGTCCACATAGAAAGACAACAGAATTAATCCAAAATGGCAATATGGTTAGAAGTGGTGGAGAGAATAAAAGCCAGCATATAATGGTAGTGTCTGGTTAGGAACAAATTATAATGGTTGGATTATCCAATGGGGGGTCCGGGAGAGGGGGGTACGAGCTGGAGCATATGTGTATTTGTATATCCTATTGTGTGTTGTCATGTTTGTTTATGTGTTTGTTTAAAAAATAATAAAAAAATAAAATACAAAAAGAAAGACAACAGAAAACACAAAACATAACAACATGAGATACATATGACAATCACAATTCACTCAATTAACAATGATAATCTAAAAACAGTAAAACATTGTAGACATCATTATCAACATCAGAATATTTTGCTCACATATTTAAGTAATGCATTCTCAGGTGGTATTTGAAAGACACTTTACTATTCAATTTACTTATGTTCAGTGGGCAGTTATTCCAATGATTGATGGCACGATAAACAACAGTCCTCTTTAAAGCATTTGATTTTGGACGTGGTAACATAATCTGTCCATCATCAGCTGACCTAGTAAAATAAGAATGAACCTGACTGCATCTGACTTTGTTTGTATAAGAAAACAGGTTGAGACGAAAAGACAGTGTTCCTGAAAAATGTAGCCGTGTTGAAAACCAGCCTATTCTCTACCGTTAACCATGAGAGTTGCTGGTGCATAGTGATGGTGTTTGTTCTCATGGAACAATGTAAAACTAACCTTGCAGCTCTGTTCTGGGCAGTTTGCAATTTCTTTAGTTGACCTTTGGATGCAGAGGACCATACTGGTGCACAATAATCTAGGTGACATAACATTTAAGATTTCGCCACCTGTCCCACCTGTCCCACCTGTCCCATGTGTAGGGACATAAGAAAGACATTTCCTCACCATGGAGATACCACTCCCCATCTTCTTCACTATGGTATCAATGTGTTCTGCCCACGACAGCTGGCTATCAATTATTATGCCCAGTAATTTTACTTTATTTACCTGTTCTATGGGTTCGTCAGACACGTTCAAACTCATTTTTGGTATTGATGACAATTTATGACTCGAACCCAAGATAATTGATTTGGTTTTTGAGATGTTTAGTACCAACTTATTCCGTTTTATCCAATCAAACACCATATTTAACTCAGCTGATAAAACATTGTCCAGTTCACTGACAGCAATCCCAGCTCGCTTTTGGAGAACACGCTCCTTGGCTACAACGGTTACAATTTCCGCCATCAGCAGTGACTGGTCAGGTCAGGACCGGTTACAACCGGAGGCGGTCACTCGTCCGAACGGCTTGTCAAATGACGCTCGCCAGATATTTTGTCTTGTAACTCAGACGATCGAAAGGCAGCAAATTGTACTTTCCAACAATGTACTGGTTGCCGACAAAACATGCAGCCCGGAGTCGGCATGCGGACGTTAAGAGGTTAACATGTAGACTACTTATTTTAACTAACAAATTAATACCACTTACAGCTCCTTTAATAAAATACGACTGACTGCTCCTTTAACCTCTTAACACACAACGTGAGTCAAAGTTCAAACCTCTGTTACTTTATTTAAAAAAAAATAAAAAATTATCTGATCGCCATTCCAGTTATCCACAGCGATCCTGTCTCCGATGTTATCGGACATTGCACACGAACGGGCGGGCGAGGTCAGTTGTCTAACCCATCCCTACAAGCGCGTGTTTTGCCCGAGTGTTTAGGACCCGCCCCCACGGCGCAGCTCGGTAGAGGAAAAAAAACGACATCGTTTCTAATGGAGTGCAATAGCGGCCGAAGGCGTTAGAGGGCGGTATAAGACCGTCTGCCAGCTCGGACACATTCAGTACAGCATGCACAAGGTGCCCCGCTGAATTATGAATTGCAATAGCGAATAAAAGAAATACCGTGAGAAAAACGTAGATCTACGTTTACGTTTGTTGTTGTTCATTAAATGTGAGGAGAAGGTGTCGATGATCTGTACAGTTTTGACGCCACCTGCTGATCAGCGTCTGTCCTCTGAGCAGGGATTACTGGGAGGAGCAGACCAGGTGGACACCTCTGCCTTCGAGACGGTGTGGAGCAGCATCAGAGACAAGTACCTGTCAGAGGTGAGACCTGATGCTCCGTAGAGACAAGTGTCTCTCTGTGTCTCTCTGTGTGTCTCTCTGACTCTCTGTGTCTCTGTGTGTCTCTCTGTGTCTCTCTTTGACTCT
>NC_140178.1:1058231-1113231 GCF_963971535.1 Notolepis coatsorum
ATGATAAAATAGTAGTTCTATTCAGTCGTCGCACACAATACAATATGCAGCACAATCATTCAACACTCTTTGATTTGGCCGTGACTGAAAACTAAGGTACAGACTGAAGCATAATGCTTATACATGCCTGTCCTATTTTCTTAACAAAATTAAGACTCAAACGGTATTCTAAAAAGAATAACAAAAAAAATAATTATTCACATTTGTAATCTTCAAAAATAGCTATACAAACCATAAAAAATAAAGCTAATTAATTACTCATTCTTAAATGTATTACAGCATTGTTCCACAAGTTAACCCCAACAATAGAAATACACCTCCTTTTAATCCCTTTCTTAGCTTTTTGAACAGTACATTTACAAATCATATTTTCTTTCATGTATTGAAGAAAAAAATACTTTGCACACCGTCCGGGAGTAACCTTGCTAAACTCTGTACATTATTTGCATAATTTTATAATAAACCAAATCATTCAATTTCATAACATGTGACTTCATAAACAGTGGATTGCAATGCACAGTGCAATACTCCAATTCAGCCATTGGCAATTCAGCCGTTGGGTGGGGGGCGCTGTTGAGCGGGCCTGTGACCGGACCTGAAAGCGCCCCTACTCTGCGGCTCTGCAGCTGCATGCTTCTCGCAAAATTCAGCATCCAGCTCGCGCTGCCCAGCCGTCAGAACACTACACACATATCATAATGTTCACAGCAAACTGTAGTTGATCACCAGGTATGTTTTATTAACGTAGAATAATTCATATAAGAAAAACGATAGGGAAATCTCTTACCTTTCTCCACTGGTTAAAAATGCCAGGAACTGAAATTGAAACTTGCTGTGCGCCGCGGTGATATGTGTTTATTATGAAATGACAATTGCGTGTTGACACGCCCACTGCGCGAAGCCTCCTAAATTACTTTTTCCAGTTCGCACATATCTATTATCTATGACTAATTCTATCTATTTTTAGGGGCAAATGCGGAGTGAAATAGTCGCGCTGTGGTTACATGACGTCATTGCTATTTTAGAGCTGCTCTACCGGTTACAAGGTATAGTCAAAATCCATACCGTAGAGCAAATTCATACCGTTTATACCGTATACCGTTTATACCATCCACCCCTAGTAGAAACTGTTTGTCAGTCTCGTAGTTCTGGCTTTCAGACTCCTGTATCGCCTGCCTGATGGCAGGAGGTTGAAGAGTCTGTGTTGGGGGTGTGCTCTGTCCTTAATGATGTTGTGTGCTCTCCTGGTGACCCTGGTAGAGTAAATGTCCTGTAGTGAGGGGAAGGCTGCTCCAGAGATGTGCTGAGCAGTTTTAATCACTCGCTGGAGCGCCTTCCTCTCCTCAGCAGTGCAGTTTCCATACCAGACCGCGATTGAGCTGGTAAGGACACTCTCAACCGTACTTCTAGAGAAGTTGCTGAGAATCTTGGGTGGCATGCCAAATTTTCTCAGCCTTCTTAGGAAGTACAGTCGTTGGTGGGATTCTTTTTATGATCTGTTGGGTGTTGTGAGCCCAGGTGAGGTCCTCGCTGATGTGGATACCGAGGAATTAAAAGGTTTTAACCCTATCCACCTCCGTCTCACCTATGTACAGAGGTGTGTGCTGTACACTCCTCCACACTGATTCCCTCCAAGAGGATCACCAATATATATATATGTATTTTCCCTTATAAAACGCATACAAAATTATAATTTGATCTGTAAACAACATGTAAGCCCTAACACAGTAAATCAATCAATAACAGGTGCAAGTAGTCTGTAGATGAGTGAACAAAGATATCTTGAATAACCGGTAAGAAGTGAGAGATCTGAGTGAACTAGGCAGTTTGTTCCAATCAGGTGGTGCTTTATATTTAAAGGCAAGTCGACCAATAGCTTTGGTGGTTCGAGGTATAGAAAAGAAAGGATGATCCGTGTGTCTTAAATTACAAGTTAAAATATATGGTGTTAAGAACTGCTTTAGATAGGGGGGATAATTAAAGTAAATACATTTGTAAACAAAAAGCAACCAATGAAAATGTCTTCTGAATGGGGGAGAAAGCCAGTTTAACGACTCAAACATAAGACAGTGATGGGTTCTATGAGGGCACCTCAATATAAATCTGCAAACACTATTATAAGTATCAGACACTCCTCCAGTTATGAAGTCAAAATAGCCTTTGGTAACTTACAACACGACAAAATGAGAGCAAGAATTGTGTGTAATGTATAATAACGTTGGTCTGTTTTTCTTCCTGCAGGAACCTTGAGAAGGAGATCTCCTTTGACTTGGGGCCCAGCGCCGAGTTCGCCTACCTCTACAGCCAGTGCTACGAGCTGTCCACCAGCGAGTGAGTGGCCTGGTCCTAACCCTAACCCTAACCCTAACCCTAACCCTACCTCTACAGCCAGTGCTACGAGCTGTCCACCAGCGAGTGCGTGGCCTCGTCCCAGAAGCTGTTCCATTCAATCCTAATATTTATGAATATCCAGTGTTCAAGGGCTAAAGGCTTATTTCTTTCTCTTCTAGGTACATCTACAGGCTTTGTCCGTTCAACAGAGTATCTCAGAAACCCAAGTATGGAGGATCGGAAACAAACCTGGGGTAAGGGAGACGTATTCATTTCATTTCAAACCATTATTTAAACTCGAAAGGCAACTTGAGGTTCCCCTCATTTAGTCACGTTGAGTGTTCATACAGAAATGAGCAAGAGAAAAGCATATAAAATCACAAAGCATATAAAATCATAAATCATATAAAATCAAGACTAAGGACTGTTGGAGTTCATTCCATGAGCTAAAAATGCAGATTTACACTGTTCAGAGTAAACTGGACCTTAACACATTGTCTGCCACGCAGTATGCCCATCTTTGTGCCCTCTCTGCCACCGCTGTAAGCCTATGGAGATGTTTACCTTCTTTGCAGGGCTATAACTTTTTAAATATTATAGCTATATCGACATTACTATGGCCCATTCAACATCGGGTATCTATAGTTCCGGATGTGGGAACGTTATATTTTTTCATTCATACATTGTTGTGTTAATACCGTCGTGAATATAAGTATGTTTTTAAGGTTTTCTGCAGTAATTCCTAAAACGCGAGTTATAGGCCCCGACGCATATGATAGATTATCGATTGGCGTTTCTTTCCTATACACGCTATATTAAAAAATTCAAATGTATATGATCGGTATACATTATGCTTCATCATGCGTGAAGGAAAGGGGGGGGGGATCGTTTATAATTCCTTGATCGTCAGTAACGGCTTTATTTAGTATGGGTTGATCAGATGGATTGCAGTGAAATAAATAAACAATCGAGCTGAAAATAACGTTAGATTCCTCTTACCGTTCGCCGATGAGACTGGAGGAAAAATATTCCAATTATTTGACGTCGATCTGCTAGATCCATTTCCTGTTTGTATGACGCAATAAATGCCGAAATCATATTGATTATCAAAAGCGATCCCAATGGACTTGAGTGTTTGTCTGGTTTCCACGTAACAAGATATCTCTGGTGGAGGAATTTCCCGGATGCACCAAGCGCCACTTCCGGTTTGGCGTGGAGTGTAACTCGCCCGAAATCCACCAGGCGGCGGTATTGAGGCGTTCCAATATCAGAACGGGGTCCAGCTGCGTCCCGGAGGGAGGCTGGATGAATTATGAATGCCATGGCGAATTTTTTTTAGATTTATCCCAAAAACGAGTTCCCTCGTTGTTGGCGCACAACGCATGGCGGCCATTAACGAGTCTACTCGTTGTTGGCGTCCAAAGTGTTAAGGAACGGGTTCCATAGGTTCTAAAAATTCCATTAAAATAATGATGTAGTTAGTATAAGGAGGTAGCTTACCAATAATGATGTAGTATAAGGAGGTAGCTTACCAATAATGATGTAGTATAAGGAGGTAGCTTACCAATAATGATGTAGTATAAGGAGGTAGCTTACCAATAATGATGTAGTATAAGGAGGTATCTTACCAATAATGATGTAGTATAAGGAGGTATCTTATCAATAATGATGTAGTATAAGGAGGTATCTTACCAATAATGATGTAGTATAAGGAGGTATCTTACCAATAATGATGTAGTATAAGGAGGTATCTTACCAATAATGATGTAGTATAAGGAGGTATCTTACCAATAATGATGTAGTATAAGGAGGTAGTTTACCAATAATGATGTAGTATAAGGAGGTAGTTTACCAATAATGATGTAGTATAAGGAGGTAGCTTACCAATAATGATGTAGTATAAGGTGGTAGTTTACCAATAATGATGTAGTATAAGGAGGTATCTTACCAATAATGATGTAGTATAAGGAGGTAATTTACCAATAATGATGTAGTATAAGGAGGTAGCTTACCAATAATGATGTAGTATAAGGAGGTAGCTTACCAATAATGATGTAGTATAAGGAGGTAGCTTACCAATAATGATGTAGTATAAGGATGTAGTTTACCAATAATGATGTAGTATAAGGAGGTAGCTTACCAATAATGATGTAGTATAAGGAGGTAGCTTACCAATAATGACGTAGTATAAGGAGGTAGCTTACCAATAATGATGTAGTATAAGGAGGTAGCTTACCAATAATGATGTAGTATAAGGTATCTTACCAATAATGATGTAGTATAAGGAGGTAACTTACCAATAATGATGTAGTATAAGGAGGTAGTTTACCAATAATGATGTAGTATAATGAGGTAGCTTACCAATAATGATGTAGTATAAGGAGGTAGCTTACCAATAATGATGTAGTATAAGGAGGTAGCTTACCAATAATGATGTAGTATAAGGAGGTAGCTTACCAATAATAATGTAGTATAAGGAGGTAGCTTACCAATAATGATGTAGTATAAGGAGGTAGCTTACCAATAATGATGTAGTATAAGGAGGTATCTTACCAATAATGATGTAGTATAAGGAGGTAGTTTACCAATAATGATGTAGTATAATGAGGTAGCTTACCAATAATGATGTAGTATAAGGAGGTAGTTTACCAATAATGATGTAGTATAAGGAGGTAGCTTACCAATAATGATGTAGTATAAGGAGGTAGCTTACCAACAATGATGTAGTATAAGGAGGTAGCTTACCAATAATGATGTAGTATAAGGAGGTAGCTTACCAATAATGATGTAGTATAAGGAGGTAGCTTACCAACAATGATGTCGTATAAGGAGGTAGCTTACCAATAATGATGTAGTATAAGGAGGTAACTTACCAATAATGATGTAGTATAAGGAGGTAGCTTACCAATAATGATGTAGTATAAGGAGGTAGCTTACCAATAATGATGTAGTATAAGGAGGTAGCTTACCAATAATGATGTAGTATAAGGAGGTAGCTTACCAATAATGATGTAGTATAAGGAGGTAGCTTACCAATAATAATGTAGTATAAGGAGGTAGCTTACCAATAATGATGTAGTATAAGGAGGTAGCTTACCAATAATGATGTAGTATAAGGAGGTATCTTACCAATAATGATGTAGTATAAGGAGGTAGTTTACCAATAATGATGTAGTATAATGAGGTAGCTTACCAATAATGATGTAGTATAAGGAGGTAGTTTACCAATAATGATGTAGTATAAGGAGGTAGCTTACCAATAATGATGTAGTATAAGGAGGTAGCTTACCAACAATGATGTAGTATAAGGAGGTAGCTTACCAATAATGATGTAGTATAAGGAGGTAGCTTACCAATAATGATGTAGTATAAGGAGGTAGCTTACCAACAATGATGTCGTATAAGGAGGTAGCTTACCAATAATGATGTAGTATAAGGAGGTAACTTACCAATAATGATGTAGTATAAGGAGGTAGCTTACCAATAATGATGTAGTATAAGGAGGTAGCTTACCAATAATGATGTAGTATAAGGAGGTAGCTTACCAATAATGATGTAGTATAAGGAGGTAGCTTACCAATAATGATGTAGTATAAGGAGGTAACTTACCAATAATGATGTAGTATAAGGAGGTAGTTTACCAATAATGATGTAGTATAAGGAGGTAACTTACCAATAATGATGTAGTATAAGGAGGTAGCTTACCAATAATGATGTAGTATAAGGAGGTAGCTTACCAATAATGATGTAGTATAAGGAGGTAGCTTATCAATAATGATGTAGTATAAGGAGGTAGATTACCAATAATGATGTAGTATAAGGAGGTAGCTCACCAATAATGATGTAGTATAAGGAGGTAGCTTACCAATAATGATGTAGTATAAGGAGGTAGCTCACCAATAATGATGTAGTATAAGGAGGTAGCTTACCAATAATGATGTAGTATAAGGAGGTAGCTTACCAATAATGATGTAGTATAAGGAGGTATCTTACCAATAATGATGTAGTATAAGGAGGTAGCTTACCAATAATGATGTAGTATAAGGAGGTAGCTCACCAATAATGATGTAGTATAAGGAGGTAGCTTACCAATAATGATGTAGTATAAGGAGGTAGAGGACCGACCAACCTTCTCACACGGTGATGAGCCGTTTATATATAGTCTTCATATTTGTTATATTATATTATATTCTCTTAACTTGTTATTTCCTTCCTTCCTCCAGAACCTGGGGCTCCTGGTCGGGTCCCGAGGGAAACGTCCACTCGCTGATGAAGTACGAACACGGAACAGGCTGCTGGCAGGGACCCAACAGATCCACCACAGTAAGACCTGCCAGACCCTGACCCAGCCCCCCCCCCCCCCCCCCCCCTCAGCCCAGACCCTGACCCAGTCTCCCTGCTCAGCCCAGACCCAGTCTCCCTGCTCAGCCCAGACCCAGTCTCCCTGCTCAGCCCAGACCCAGTCTCCCTGCTCAGCCCAGACCCAGTCTCCCTGCTCAGCCCAGACCCAGTCTCCCTGCTCAGCCCAGACCCAGTCTCCCTGCTCAGCCCTGACCCAGTCTCCCTGCTCAGCCCAGACCCAGTCTCCCTGCTCAGCCCAGACCCAGCCCCCCCCCCTCAGCCCAGACCCAGTCTCCCTGCTCAGCCCAGACCCTGACCCAGTCTCCCTGCTCAGCCCAGACCCAGTCTCCCTGCTCAGCCCAGACCCAGTCTCCCTGCTCAGCCCAGACCCAGTCTCCCTGCTCAGCCCAGACCCAGTCTCCCTGCTCAGCCCAGACCCAGTCTCCCTGCTCAGCCCAGACCCAGACCCAGCCTCCCTGCTCAGCCCAGACCCAGTCTCCCTGCTCAGCCCAGACCCAGTCTCCCTGCTCAGCCCAGACCCAGTCTCCCTGCTCAGCCCAGACCCAGTCTCCCTGCTCAGCCCAGACCCAGTCTCCCTGCTCAGCCCAGACCCAGTCTCCCTGCTCAGCCCAGACCCAGACCCAGCCTCCCTGCTCAGCCCAGACCCAGACCCAGTCTCCCTGCTCAGCCCAGACCCTGACCCAGTCTCCCTGCTCAGCCCAGACCCAGTCTCCCTGCTCAGCCCAGACCCAGTCTCCCTGCTCAGCCCAGACCCAGTCTCCCTGCTCAGCCCAGACCCTGACCCAGTCTCCCTGCTCAGCCCAGACCCAGTCTCCCTGCTCAGCCCAGACCCAGTCTCCCTGCTCAGCCCAGACCCAGACCCAGTCTCCCTGCTCAGCCCAGACCCAGACCCAGTCTCAGACATTAAAGCATTCCGTCTTGAGATGGAATTCCGTCAATTTGATTCGGAGTCTGACGGATTTCCCGTCAATTGGCTACCTGGTATAATATGATTTGTAGATGCATACAGATTGAAACAAAATGGAGCCAATCAGAGGCATCAAATATCATGAAAAAAAATGTTCTGCCGCGGCCGCGCCAAGCAGAGTCATGGCGAGCAATACTGGCAGGACGCACGCAGCGACTTGAGAGACAGGATTGCGCTAATAGTTCGTCGTCAGAAATGTATAATAATCGCAAGATACATTTAGACTGTTGGATCTAACTAAATGGATTTATGGACACATTTATGCCCGGACCACAAAGCTGGTCGATTTCGGGAATATTGCCACGCTGTGATGTGACGCGAGCTCTGCTCTCGTGCCTGCATGCGAGCACATCACAGCCGACCTCTGTAGTAACGCCAGCGGCAAGAGGTTCTGGTTCCCGCCTCATTAAAACAAACAGCAAATAGCAATTAATCGCGCCCGTCAAAATCATTGCATTCATTTTCATTATCGCGCAATACATTTATTTATTGCTTATCGTGACAGGCCTAACTATGGTATTAAGTCATACTGACCAGCAGTGTAACTAGTAAGAGTAGGTAAGAGATATGTACAGATATAGATATAGTATTAATATGTACAGTGATACAGGTATAAAGACACTATGGTAGTAAGTCATACTGGCCAGCAGGGTAACTAGTGACAGTAGGTAAGAGATATGTACAGATATAGATATAGTATTAATATGTACAGTGATGCAGGTATAAAGACACTATGGTAGTAAGTCATACTGGCCAGCAGTGTAACTAGTAAGAGTAGTTAAGAGATATGTACAGATATAGATATAGTATTAATATGTACAGTGATACAGGTATAAAGACACTATGGTAGTAAGTCATACTGGCCAGCAGTGTAACTAGTAAGAGTAGTTAAGAGATATGTACAGATATAGATATAGTATTAATATGTACAGTGATACAGGTATAAAGACACTATGGTAGTAAGTCATACTGGCCAGCAGTGTAACTAGTAAGAGTAGGTAAGAGATATGTACAGATATAGATATAGTATTAATATGTACAGTGATACAGGTATAAAGACACTATGGTAGTAAGTCATACTGGCCAGCAGGGTAACTAGTGACAGTAGGTAAGAGATATGTACAGATATAGATATAGTATTAATATGTACAGTGATGCAGGTATAAAGACACTATGGTAGTAAGTCATACTGGCCAGCAGTGTAACTAGTAAGAGTAGTTAAGAGATATGTACAGATATAGATATAGTATTAATATGTACAGTGATACAGGTATAAAGACACTATGGTAGTAAGTCATACTGGCCAGCAGTGTAACTAGTAAGAGTAGTTAAGAGATATGTACAGATATAGATATAGTATTAATATGTACAGTGATACAGGTATAAAGACACTATGGTAGTAAGTCATACTGGCCAGCAGTGTAACTAGTAAGAGTAGGTAAGAGATATGTACAGATATAGATATAGTATTAATATGTACAGTGATACAGGTATAAAGACACTATGGTAGTAAGTCATACTGGCCAGCAGTGTAACTAGTAAGAGTAGGTAAGAGATATGTACAGATATAGATATAGTATTAATATGTACAGTGATACAGGTATAAAGACACTATGGTAGTAAGTCATACTGGCCAGCAGTGTAACTAGTAAGAGTAGGTAAGAGATATGTACAGATATAGATATAGTATTAATATGTACAGTGATACAGGTATAAAGACACTATGGTAGTAAGTCATACTGGCCAGCAGTGTAACTAGTAAGAGTAGGTAAGAGATATGTACAGATATAGATATAGTATTAATATGTACAGTGATACAGGTATAAAGACACTATGGTAGTAAGTCATACTGGCCAGCAGTGTAACTAGTAAGAGTAGGTAAGAGATATGTACAGATATAGATATAGTATTAATATGTACAGTGATACAGGTATAAAGACACTATGGTAGTAAGTCATACTGGCCAGCAGTGTAACTAGTAAGAGTAGGTAAGAGATATGTACAGATATGTAGTATCTACAGATGTGTAAAAGGGATTATATGCAGGTATGTACAGACTGATGTGGATATATATATATATATATATATATATATATATATATATATATATATACGGTAAGAATGGTGTCATCGTGCCACGGAGTTCAGGGGGATGACAGCTGAGGGAAAGAATCTCTTCCTGAGTCTGCTCGACTTCGAACGTGACTCATCACGTTGTCATGGCTACTTGTAATACAGAGATGATTATGTTACAGTAACTTCCCCTCTGCAGTGTGTGGGCGTTGACGTGACGGTGTTCTGCAAACAAACGCAGCCAGGTGGCGAATAGGGAGGTGTAGTGGTGACGTCATTGCTGTTTCCAGCCGGTCCACCATCTTGAAAACGCAACGTATTTCCCCATTGCCCATTTCTAAATTGTCTCGTTTAAAACAAATAAAGCATGACCTGAAGCATGGTGTGCCTTTCTGTGCGTATTCATCCACAATCTATAGCTCAACATGAAAATATTCGCAATTAATCATCAAATTGCTGAATTTTATTTCAACCAAAAATGCCTAAACAATAATGTTTGTGATAGAAGGGAACTCATTTTGTGGAAAATGGAAAGCTTTTCAATGTTCATGAGGCAGAATTGTTACAATAGCCGATAATCCATTTTCCCCTCGCGGGCGCTCCAGAGTGACGTCAGACTACACCTCCCTATACGGGTGGACCTCGCGGGCGCTCCAGAGTGACGTCAGACTACACCTCCCTATACGGGTGGACCTCGCGGGCGCTCCAGAGTGACGTCAGACTACACCTCCTATACGGGTGGACCTTGCGGGCGCTCCAGAGTGACGTCAGGCCACACCTCCCTATAGGGGTGGACCTCGCGGGCGCTCCAGAGTGACGTCGGACTACACCTCCCTATAGGGGTGGACCTCGCGGGCGCTCCAGAGTGACGTCAGACTACACCTCCCTATAGGGGTGGACCTCGCGGGCGCTCCAGAGTGACGTCAGACTACACCTCCCTATAGGGGTGGACCTCGCGGGCGCTCCAGAGTGACGTCAGACTACACCTCCCTATAGGGGTGGACCTCGCGGGCGCTCCAGAGTGACGTCAGACTGCACCTCCCTATAGGGGTGGACCTCGCGGGCGCTCCAGAGTGACGTCAGACTACACCTCCCTATAGGGGTGGACCTCGCAGGCGCTCCAGAGTGACGTCAGACTACACCTCCCTATAGGGGTGGACCTCGCAGGCGCTCCAGAGTGACGTCAGACTACACCTCCCTATAGGGGTGGACCTCGCAGGCGCTCCAGAGTGACGTCAGACTACACCTCCCTATAGGGGTGGACCTCGCGGGCGCTCCAGAGTGACGTCAGACTACACCTCCCTATAGGGGTGGACCTCGCGGGCGCTCCAGAGTGACGTCAGACTACACCTCCCTATAGGGGTGGACCTCGCGGGCGCTCCAGAGTGACGTCAGACTGCACCTCCCTATAGGGGTGGACCTCGCGGGCGCTCCAGAGTGACGTCAGACTACACCTCCCTATAGGGGTGGACCTCGCAGGCGCTCCAGAGTGACGTCAGACTACACCTCCCTATAGGGGTGGACCTCGCGGGCGCTCCAGAGTGACGTCAGACTACACCTCCCTATAGGGGTGGACCTCGCAGGCGCTCCAGAGTGACGTCAGACTACACCTCCCTATACGGGTGGACCTCGTGGGCGGTCCAGAGTGACGTCAGACTGCACCTCCCTATAGGGGTGGACCTCGCGGGCGCTCCAGAGTGATGTCAGACTACACCTCCCTATAGGGGTGGACCTCGTGGGCGGTCCAGAGTGACGTCAGACTACACCTCCCTATAGGGGTGGACCTCGCGGGCGGTCCAGAGTGACGTCAGACTACACCTCCCTATAGGGGTGGACCTCGCGGGCGGTCCAGAGTGACGTCAGACTACACCTCCCTATAGGGGTGGACCTCGCGGGCGCTCCAGAGTGACGTCAGACTACACCTCCCTATAGGGGTGGACCTCGCGGGCGCTCCAGAGTGACGTCAGACTACACCTCCCTATACGGGTGGACCTCGCGGGCGCTCCAGAGTGACGTCAGACTACACCTCCCTATAGGGGTGGACCTCGCGGGCGCTCCAGAGTGACGTCAGACTACACCTCCCTATAGGGGTGGACCTCGCGTCCAGAGTGACGTCAGACTACACCTCCCTATAGGGGTGGACCTCGCGGGCGCTCCAGAGACGTCAGACTACACCTCCCTATAGGGGTGGACCTCGCGTCCAGAGTGACGTCAGACTACACCTCCCTATAGGGGTGGACCTCGCGGGCGCTCCACAGTGACGTCAGACTACGTCAGATTCAGTCTCAAGGTGTCTTGTCGATACAGACCGTCATCTGCACCTTGTGTCTACTGTTTACTTCTACTCATAGTATATAATCACATTTCATTTTATTGCCTATATTTATTGTAGCCTATGTTATGACTGATGGGGCAAACAGACCCTCAGCTGCACCTTTTAAAAGTCTTTTATAAAAAAAAATCTCCCCCTTTTTTTCCCGTATTTTTCTCTCATCTCAATTTAGTCGTTATGCCAATTCCCTTCCTGGTCGTTGCACACATTCCCCCCCCCCCCCCCACTTGCCGGTCTAGGGAGGGTGTAGAACTACCACATTTCTTCCCCCCGATACATGTGGAGTTGCCAGCCGCTTCTTTTCACCTGACAGCGAGGACTCTCACCGGGGGAGCGTAACGCGTGGGAGGCTCACACCATCTCCCCCAGATCCCCTCCCTGCTGAACAGGCACCCCGACCGACCAGTAGGAGTCGCTGTTTTACAACGACCAGGATACACACCCCGCCGGCTTCCCACCCGCTAACACTGGCCAATTGTGTTAGTATGACGACCGACCAAGCCGGAGGCACCGCTGACAGCCGGATTCGATACCAGAGTCTCTGCGGTGGTAGGCAGGCGCTTAGTCCGCTGCGCTACCCAGCCGCCCTCTCAGCTGCACCTTGTTGTTTCTGCTGTTGAACTCGGTCTCTCGTCTCTCAGATCTTTTTGTTTCTGCTGTTGACCTCTGTCTCTCGTCTCTCAGATCTTGTTGTTTCTGCTGTTGACCTCTGTCTCTCGTCTCTCAGATCTTGTTGTTTCTGCTGTTGACCTCTGTCTCTCGTCTCTCAGATCTTGTTGTTTCTGCTGTTGAACTCTGTCTCTCGTCTCTCAGATCTTGTTGTTTCTGCTGTTGACCTCGCTCTCTCGTCTCTCAGATCTTGTTGTTTCTGCTGTTGACCTCTGTCTCTCGTCTCTCAGATCTTGTTGTTTCTGCTGTTGAACTCGGCCTCTCGTCTCTCAGATCTTGTTGTTTCTGCTGTTGACCTCGGCCTCTCGTCTCTCAGATCTTTTTGTTTCAGCTGTTAAACTTGCTCTCTCGTCTCTCAGATCTTGTTGTTTCTGCTGTTGACCTCGCTCTCTCGTCTCTCAGATCTTGTTGTTTCTGCTGTTGACCTCTGTCTCTCGTCTCTCAGATCTTGTTGTTTCTGCTGTTGAACTCGGTCTCTCGTCTCTCAGATCCTTTTTGTTTCAGCTGTTGACCTCGCTCTCTCGTCTCTCAGATCCTTTTTGTTTCTGCTGTTGACCTCTGTCTCTCGCCTCTCAGATCCGGCTGACCTGTGGGAAGGACACTGTGCTCACCTCCACGTCGGAGCCCAGCCGCTGTGAGTACCTGATGGAGTTCACCACGCCCGCAGTGTGCCACGAGCCGTCCGGCCCGGACCAGGGCCTGCACGAGCACGAGGAGCTGTAGAGCCGTCCACCCCGTGAGTTCAAACCCCGTCATCCACCACGTGAGTTCAGACCTCGGTGCATGATCTAAATATCACTGAATTATGATGTCGGTGCCTTTTATATGAACTAAATATCACTGAATTATGATGTCAGTGTTTTTATATGAACTAAATTATCCCATTTAAAACCCACCTGTTTAGGCAGGCGTATTTTAGATTTGCTTGTGATTGTAAATGAACTGTTTTTAATTGTTGTACGGCGGTGAGTGTCCTGAAAGGCGCCTTATAAATAAAATGTATTATTATTAACACTTTGGTTGCCTTGGGTTAAATTCATGATATACCATAGATTGCCAGCGCTATTTGTCTATGGAGAAAGTCCCCTTCTTTGCAGGGCTATAACTTTTTAAATTCTATTGCTACATTGCCATTATTAGGGCCCATTCAAAGTCCTATATGTATTGTTCATTGTGTAGCAACGTTAAACTTTTTCATTCACATATTCATAGTAAAGTATGGTCTAATGTATAAGTATGTTTTCATCTCTTTCTGCAGCTTTCTCCAGAACGTGATATATAGCCCCAAATGCATTATATTGATGATGAAATACAGTTTGATGGCAATCAGCGCGATATAAAAAATTCCAACTAGACGTACTTCTAGAAGTTACTACACGTCATCTGATGTTGACCGGATGGGCGAGGGGGCGTTTATAATTCCATGGGCAGCGTTATACCAATCATCTAATGTGGGTCAAATGTTGATAATATCAGTTAGTATCGAAGACGGTAACGTTACACGCTAAAACTCACCCCAGTCTCCGCGCGCCGTTGGGCGATCATCGTAGAGTAGAAATCTTATCATTATGGGATATATTTTTACCCGGTCCATCTCCAGCTTGTATAATGGTATATACGTCCAAATCATGTTGTTTATCGAGTTATTGCCAATCGATCACTGTGTAGCGTGACGAGCCAGAGTCCCATGAACCATAGCGAGCGCCCGGAAGTACTACGGACGTCTAGCACAACCTCTATGGCACATCCTGTTTGGCGATTGCGCCGATCGGCCACCAGATGGCGCTCCTGAACCGCCAGAGAGCTCAGTGGGTCCTGCTGGTGGATCTCAGGCCAGCGGAGGGGACATATGAATCCGATCGCAGATTTTTGAAATATTGATATAAGGACGCTGTACAGCGTCCTCCGGCAACTTGAGCATGGCCCGCAATGACGTCAAAAGACGTTTCATGGCAGTCAAAGTGTTAAATATCACTGAATTATTATTATTATTATTGTCAGAGTGACTAATGTTTTGAACTGAACTGATGTTCCTCTCTGGTTGTTCTCTCCAGGCACCAAACCCTCTTCCTCCTCTTCCTCCTCTTCCTCCTCGTCCTCCGAGAACGAGGTTTCCTGGAGGACAAGGCTCCCTGGAGAACGAGGACATTCCTCTGTGTAGTTTATATTTGGCTGCGTCCACACTGTAGTTTATATTTGGCTGCGTCCACACTGTAGTTTATATTTGGCTGCGTCCACACTGCAGGCCTAAGTGCTCAAATTCTCATTGATTGCTCAGATCCACATTATTTAGTTTTCACATTATTATTATTTTTTTTAAATGTGGCCCAATATCAGATTCCAGTGTGAACGGGGCCACTGCTCCTGAACGGACGTAAACATGGAGGACACTGACGTCACAGCTTATGGTTTAATTTACAAGTTGAATGTAGCGACGCAGCTGATTAAAACAAATCGGACCTTGTGTCTGATTTAAGACCACATATGAAAGTGGCCCAAATCGGAATACAAAAGATCATATTCCATGCGTTTTGTTGTTGTTCACACTGTCGTGAAACAATCAGATCTGAGTCACATAACGAGCAAACATAATCATATTTGGGCCGCTTTCGTCTGCAGTGTGAACACAGCCCAAGACTCTGCTTCCTGTTGCTCCACGTTTTGTCTTTTATCAGTAATGTGACGAGAATAGAATCATTCCATTGTTGTTTAAAATGAAAATAAAGTTATTTTTAACATATTCTTAAGTTGTTCTTTTGTTTGTAACATCCGTCTGTAATACTTGTAATATCTCCGCAATAGGAATAAAACATTAGTGGCGACGTGTCACGATGTGATGACTGTTCATTCTGTGATGGAGCCGTGCGGCGGCCATCTTGGCTGCTTACAGAGCCTGACCTGCGGGAGCCAATGGGAGAAGAGCATGTATGGTCTATTTCTACATGAACATTTCTGTTATAATTAGGGATGTCCGATATTATCGGCCGATATTGGCATTCAAATGTGATATCGGAAATGATCGGTATCGGTTAAAAAAAATCTTTTATTTTATTTTTATTTTTTTTTACATTTATTTAACCTTTATTTACCCAGGCAAGCAAGTAAGAACAATTTTATTTATTGTCAAAAGTATGCATAATGTTGTGTTAATTCCACAACAAGAGATATGTAATGTTAATTACCTGAAATTATTCTGTTTTTTGGGGGGGAAACCCTGCATATATCGGTATCGGTTGATATCGGTATCGGAAATTAAGAGTTGGACAATATCGGTATATCGGTATCGGTAAAAAAGCCAATATCGAACATCTCTAGTTATAATGCATTATATTTTGCCACCATCGGAGACAATGGTAAATGGCTGCTTTTTTATATTTCTCTTTTATCCAAAGCGCTTTACAATCTGTTCCTTACATTTTACCCACTCACTCACACATTCACACACCGACGGCGGAGGCGACCATGCAAGGTGCCGACCTGCAATTAGGGGTTAAGTGTTTTGCTCAAGGACGCATCGACACGCTGCCTGGGAGGAGCGGGAATCGAACCGGCAACCTCCGGATTGCCAGACTACTGCTCTACCTCCAGAGCCACTGTCGCGCCTCTCCAGTGGTTTCCTAACCTTTTCATTCAGGCCCCGAATTTTTTTCAAGCCTAACCTGTTCCCCACCTAGATGTGGGCTAGAATACATTTTCTGCTACAAACATGCCATTCCCTCTACTACTAACGAGACGAGATTAACCTAACGAGACACAAAGACACAATTATAGTTTTATATTTTATTTGAAAATTAACAAAAGCTTGGCAAATTATCCTGTGCCACTGAAAAAATTTGGCCTAATTAAAAATGTAGGTGTAGGCCTACAGTATTATTTTCATTCAAAATAATAATAATTTACCACATTTTGTGGCAAAACGTATTTAGGCTTCTGAATGTGCCCTGTATAAAGAACAAAACGTATTTAGGCTTCTGAATGTGCCCTGTATAAAGAACAAAACGTATCTAGGCTTCTGAATGTGCCCTGTATAAAGAACAACACGTATTTAGGCTTCTGAATGTGCCCTGTATAAAGAACAACACGTATTTAGGCTTCTGAATGTGCCCTGTATAAAGAACAACACGTATTTAGGCTTCTGAATGTGCCCTGTATAAAGAACAAAACGTATTTAGGCTTCTGAATGTGCCCTGTATAAAGAACAAAACGTATTTAGGCTTCTGAATGTGCCCTGTATAAAGAACAACACGTATTTAGGCTTCTGAATGTGCCCTGTATAAAGAACAACACGTATTTAGGCTTCTGAATGTGCCCTGTATAAAGAACAAAACGTATTTAGGCTTCTGAATGTGCCCTGTATAAAGAACAAAACGTATTTAGGCTTCTGAATGTGCCCTGTATAAAGAACAACACGTATTTAGGCTTCTGAATGTGCCCTGTATAAAGAACAACACGTATTTAGGCTTCTGAATGTGCCCTGTATAAAGAACAACACATGGCAAATACTGCGGCATGGTCATGCTGGACCTACAAAAGGCCTTCGACACTGTCAATCACACCATTCTGATTGACAAGCTAAAAGCAATTGGTTTTGATAGTTTATCAGTGAGCTGGATACAATCCTACCTGGAGGGGAGGGAACAGATGGTGGAAGTAAACGGTACCCTATCCCCCCCCCTCACAGTGAGCTGTGGTGTTCCACAAGGAAGCATACTAGGACCGCTACTATTCCTAATTTATGCAAATGACATGTCGTCAGCTTGTGACTGCAACTTGTTCCTGTTTGCGGACGACTCAGCCCTGCTGGTCTCTGACAAGAACAAGTTACAGGTTGAAAAAGCCCTCAGCTCGGAACTAGGCAAAATCTGCATATGGCTCGCCGACAACAAACTATCATTACACATGGGCAAAACAGAGTCCATTCTCTTCGGTTCAAATAACAAACTCAGCAAGACTGACGACTTCTCGGTTACAGTGGGTGACAATATTGTCACAAGGAAAGATGAAATTACCTACCTGGGTTCCATCCTAGAGGCTAATCTTTCCTGTGACAAAATGGCATCCAATGTAATAAAAAAAGTCAACCAACGAACGCGATTCTTGTACCGGATCTCCTCTCTGGTAAACAAGAATACCCTGAAGACTCTAGCAGGAGCACTCATTCAAGGGTACTACGACTATGCTTGCACCTCATGGTACCAAAGCACCTCAAAGGCACTAAAAAACAAATTACAAACATCTCAAAACAAGCTAGTCAGACTACTACTTGACCTGACTCCTAGAACCCACCTCACCCCTGCCCACTTTGACAACCTAGGATGGCTTAGAGTAGACGACAGAGTACAGCAACTTGCAATGGGCCTGGTCTACAAGATACACTACGCGACCAAGGTACCCATGTACATGTCAAAATACTTCCCAAAGGTCAGTGAATACCACGATCACAACACCAGAGGGAGCTCCACAAATCATGTAAAACCCAGATTCGGCTCAAACAAGGGACTAAACACGTTTCGCAATTATGCCACATCAATGTGGAACGCCCTGCCTAAAGCTGTAAAGGAATGTGAATCACTACCCACCTTCAAAAACACTCTCAAAAAACACCTACGTGAGACTGCAATTCGAAACTGGCCCCTACAAATGTCCTAACCTAGTTGTACAGTAAATGACCAAGTAAGGCTTTGTCAACATTCCAATGTACAGTGTAAATTGTGTGTGTGTCCCCTACCCAACCCCCCCCCCCCCCCCCCACCTCCAATGTACAGCCCTCACCCAACCCACCCAACCCCACCCCACCAACCTCCTCCAATGTACAGTTTCTACGCCAAATGTATATACACTCCTTTTCTGGACACTTTTGTATCACAAACAGTACTGTATTTGCAAATCTGATATGTCATAAATGTATAGATGTAGCAGTACTGTCTATCTGTATGTCATGTATGTCATATATGTTATGATGAATTGAAAATGGGGGACCCTGGTGGAAACAAGACGAAAGTCTTTCTCTGGTCTGCATCCCCTTAACAATTGTATGTATTGAGATGTACTGTACTGTACCCATTCTGCAATCTGTTAATAAACTTTTCAATCAATCAAACAGTCGGTTAATTTTTTCTTCCCGCGCCCAACATGCCGTACCTCCACACCCCACTAGGGGTCGCACCCCACACGTTGGCAACCACTGATCTAAGGTGTGTCTATATAGCAGTTGGAAATATCTTGCTGTTGTACATTTTCTACAGAATTTAGCATCGAAGTACAAGCATTTATTTAGTGCCACAAGAGCCTTTTTCATGAGTGCTTTTTAGGTGCTCCACTCTCAGGTGAACTACTTGGCTTGTCCACTTCTCTCTCTCTGTGGTTAGGGTTAGTTTAAGGTAACAGTGGTTAGGGTTAGTTTAAGGTAACAGTGGTTAAGGTTAGTTTAAGGTAACTGTGGTTAGGGTTAGTTTAAGGTAACTGTGGTTAGGGTTAGTTTAAGGTAACAGTGTGGTTAAGGTAACAGTGTGGTTAATGTTATGGTTAGTTTAAGGTAACAGTGTGGTTAAGGTTAGGGTTCGTTTAAGGTAACTGTGGTTAAGGTTAGTTTAAGGTAACAGTGTGGTTAAGGTAACAGTGTGGTTAATGTTATGGTTAGTTTAAGGTAACAGTGTGGTTAAGGTTAGGGTCAGTTTAAGGTAACAGCGTGGTTAAGGTTAGGGTTAGTTTAAGGTAACAGTGTGGTTAAGGTTAGGGTCAGTTTAAGGTAACAGCGTGGTTAAGGTTAGGGTTAGTTTAAGGTAACAGTGTGGTTAAGGTTAAGGTAACAGTGTGGTTAAGGTTAAGGTAACAGTGTGGTTAAGGTAACAGTGTGGTTAAGGTAACTGTGTGGTTAAGGTTAAGGTAACAGTGTGGTTAAGGTAACTGTGTGGTTAAGGTAACAGTGTGGTTAAGGTAACAGTGTGGTTAAGGTTAAGGTAACTGTGTGGTTAAGGTAACAGTGTGGTTAAGGTTAAGGTAACAGTGTGGTTAAGGTTAGGGTTAGTTGCGCACTCATGTTTTGAAATGTGTGTTGGTTTGCGGGAAATTCGTTTTCTGAAGCCTATATTTTATTTATGTATGCCCCCCCCCCCGCTGTTACAATATGCCCCCCCCCCCCCCGTTAAGTTGGTTCTGGCGCCGACGCTGGCTGTACCCAATGTAATGTTTTAACATTCAAAGCTTCTATTGAAGTATTCGAACGAAGCTTCCAATCTCTGTCGTCATATTTTATGACCTAATCCAAAAATAAAAATGTTTTTTTTCTTTTTCAATTTGAATAAAGTGATTAATCTGATTAAATTAGTTTTTTTTATTAAATCAACTTTCTTTAATGAATATAACTCATCAGTTTCATCAACATAAATAATCCAATCAGGGCACGGTTGGTACGATGGTGATGGTGACGTCTTGATGGAGCGCCGAGCGGATGCAGACAGGCTACATCATTTATGATACATGTTTTATTTAACTTTTTATGATGAGTCATAATATAATATTAGTGTAGCCTAATCTTTATTTGCAACTGTGAAGAAAACCCCCATTGGTTTAAACAGAATGAATAGACACAAAAAATATATATATAAGAATAATTAAAGAAATGTATTAAAAAAAAATTCGAATGTTGATTTAGAATTCGAATGTCAACATTATGAACGAAGCTTCGAACTCTTCGCCCTAGAAATATGTGCAGATGCTTTACAATCTCAGAACGCTGTGTTTCTATATTGAATTATAAAACTATTGTGGAAGATTCTGCCATAGAGAGAATTCTCAGAATGGGTGGGAACTGTGTTTATGCTCTATGGAACCATGACCATAATATCTTCTGTAAAACAGAATGATGGCGCTATGGGAATAAAACATTGGTTCCTCTCATGAAATCCTAAACTGTGAAACATGGGATTTGAAAAGTGTTGTCCAGGCTTGTAAATCCATATATAACAAAATATAATGTTTTCAAAATGTATTCATAGCCTTTTCTTCCCCAAGTAGTTAATTGTTTAATGTCAAGTTTGGCTGCTGGTAGATCTAGGCACCTTCATAGTCATCTAAATATAAAGATGTCCTATTTACAGACGTCCAAAATTAACAGTTGTAGCCAAAAACAAGACCTGGAACATTCACACCGGCTATTAAACAGCAATATTCAACTAATCAAATCAGTCAGTAGAAACACTTATGATAGAAATGTCCATGCATTTGATCATAATGGTTAACAATATCCAATGTCAAGATAAATCATGAAGTCAGATTTGTAACTTTTATTTTTATTTTTTTCTGGCATGTAAAGTACAAATAATTAAACAATTCCATGAAAAAGTCTTCAAGCGTCTTCAGCTGAAATCCCAGTAATAAATATCCTAGACTAAACTGAAAGGTTTATTTTTTTTTTCTTTGTTACATTTTGTCATTGTTCATTTGGTCATGTTTGGAAGTATGAGATTTTTGTATTTCTGCCACCAGACGCTGGCGTCAAACAGATCTGTTTTTTGATCATTTTCACCTTTTTGATTTGTTCTACCATTCCAGGAAAATGTAAGAAAACATCACTAAGTTCACTGTGTCCCCTTCTCTAAATAAATAGACACAAAATACACTTGGTTGATAAACAGAAGAACCACTCTCAACATTTCCCGCCCACTGACTCCCAGGTGTCTCCGGATGCTTCCGCGAGCTCCCTGCTGCGGGTGGGGGTTCCCAGAGGCGCCATCTTGTCCCCGCTATCCTCCATCTTGTCCCCGCTCCTCCTCCATCTTGTCCCCGTTAACACCCCGCTCCTCCATCTTGTCCCCGCTCCTCCTCCATCTTGTCCCCGTTAACACCCCGCTCCTCCTCCATCTTGTCCCCGTTAACACCCCGCTCCTCCTCCATCTTGTCCCCGTTAACACCCCGCTCCTCCTCCATCTTGTCCCCGTTAACACCCCGCTCCTCCTCCATCTTGTCCCCGCTATCCTCCATCTTGTCCCCGTTAACACCCCGCTCCTCCTCCATCTTGTCCCCGTTAACACCCCGCTCCTCCTCCATCTTGTCCCCGCTATCCTCCATCTTGTCCCCGTTAACGCCCCGCTCCTCCTCCATCTTGTCCCCGTTAACACCCCGCTATCCTCCATCTTGTCCCCGTTAACACCCTGCTCCTCCTCCATCTTGTCCCCGTTAACACCCCGCTCCTCCTCCATCTTGTCCCCGTTAACACCCCGCTCCTCCTCCATCTTGTCCCCGTTAACACCCTGCTCCTCCTCCATCTTGTCCCCGTTAACACCCCGCTCCTCCTCCATCTTGTCCCCGTTAACACCCCGCTCCTCCTCCATCTTGTCCCCGTTAACACCCCGCTCCTCCACCATCTTGTCCCCGTTAACACCCTGCTCCTCCTCCATCTTGTCCCCGTTAACACCCCGCTCCTCCTCCATCTTGTCCCCGTTAACACCCCGCTCCTCCTCCATCTTGTCCCCGTTAACACCCCGCTCCTCCACCATCTTGTCCCCGTTAAGAAGGAAGGAAGATGGCCTCAGTGTTACGGTGCCTTTGGGAAACCCCACCCTTGATAAATGATCCATAGATATATAATAAAAACCATGAGCATAGACAGGAGAGCATCTTGGGAGCACATCGAGCCTGGAGGCGTGGCCTAATGGCTCCTGGCTTGTTGCCGGACCCTTCCATTAGGCCACGCCCCCATGCCCGGCCCCGCCCTAACGCTCCCAGGGGATCTCAGAGTGGCCGAAAAACAAGACTGTGATTAGATTAAATAATCAAAATATTTTCATTTAACAAGACGAACAGAACACAGGCAGTAAAGGCATAACATCGAGCACACAGCATGTCCTTTATACACTTCAATTAGTTAAATATAGCAGTGCATTCTTTGACTATGGAGAACATTTCCAAATCGTACTAAAGCTGATTTTTAATCTATTTGTCCCCTTTTTAAGAAAAGAAATGGTGTAACCACAATTTTGGCAAAACTTAAAATCTTTTAAACTTGCAAATATAATGAAATAAACCATAAATATACACAAAACATACTTTATACGAGGCAATAATAATAATAATAATCATAATAATAAATAGTTTTTAAGTTAACAATAAGTTAAAACTACAAGCTTAAAGTCGCCCAAATAATACAAGTTTGTTGGCGCTATCTTGAATTTTTTCTGTTTAAATTATTTTATGTTGCAACAAAAGCTACCACAGACTTTTACAAACACAATTGAACACAGTTTGATTGAAATAAAAATTCTAACTAAGATCTAAAATCTGCATACACTGTAAGAACTGCAACTAATTAAATAATGGAAGAAAAATAACATTGTACCCAAATCAAAGCAACCGAACAAAATATCTGACCCATGTGCGGTCCACTATGGCGACAACACAAATACGCTAATTCAACAAGTGAGTCTTGATATGTAAAAGAAATCAATAAATTACAGGAAAAAATGATATTTTAAATTGACATGGGCTAAAACTGATGATATATTAGACAGTATTCCTTTCAAGGTCATTTAGAATTGCTCTATCAGCCAAATCAGCAGTTTTGCTTTAGCTTGCGTGGACCGAGCACAAATCAGGGCAGAGGAAGGGGTTGAGATCAGCGCTATCAGTGCTTGTTTGATTTGAATCTGTTCATTTTTAACACTTTTGTTTTCTCCCCGAACATTTGATCCTTTCGCTATTCCACAAACCATTTCAGTGTGACGTTTAATTTCTTTTTTTAAAAATATATATATCTTTTTGTTCTCAGACAATATAAAAACAAAGCACATTGCACTTACTGTTCCATAGGAAAGTTTTTTTGTCTTTTTAAATGATTATTGTTGTTTGCTGAGGTGGTGCAGTACTGTTCTTCTGTCTTGTCCCCGTCTACCTTACAGCAGGTGTGGTGGAGGGTCCTTGTCTATTGACTGTGTAAGGTGGGTCACCCAGGGCTATAAGTCTAGGAGCTAACTACAGCGTACCAGACTGGACACGGCTAGCTTAGCGACTCAACACGTACCAGACCGGACACGGCTAGCTTAGCGACTCAACACGTACCAGACCGGACACGGCTAGCTTAGCGACTCAACACGTACCAGACTGGACACGGCTAGCTTAGCGACTCAACACGTACCAGACTGGACACGGCTAGCTTAACGACTCAACGCGTACCAGACCAGACACGGCTAGCTTAACGACTCAACGCGTACCAGACTGGACACGGCTAGCTTAACGACTCAACACGTACCAGACTGGACACGGCTAGCTTAACAACTCAACACGTATCAGACTGGACACGGCTAGCTTAACAACTCAACACGTATCAGACTGGACACGGCTAGCTTAGCGACTCAACACGTACCAGACTGGACACGGCTAGCTTAGCGACTCAACGCGTACCAGACTGGACAAGGCTAGCTTAGTGACTCAACACATACCAGACCGGACACGGCTAGCTTAGCGACTCAACACATACCAGACTGGACACGGCTAGCTTAACGACTCAACACGTACCAGACCAGACACGGCTAGCTTAACGACTCAACACGTACCAGACTGGACACGGCTAGCTTAGCGACTCAACACGTATCAGACTGGACACGGCTAGCTTAGTGACTCAACACGTACCAGACTGGACACGGCTAGCTTAACGACTCAACACGTACCAGACTGGACACGGCTAGCTTAACGACTCAACGCGTACCAGACTGGACACGGCTAGCTTAACGACTCAACACGTACCAGACTGGACACGGCTAGCTTAACGACTCAACGCGTACCAGACTGGACACGGCTAGCTTAACAACTCAACACGTATCAGACTGGACACGGCTAGCTTAGTGACTCAACACGTACCAGACTGGACACGGCTAGCTTAGCGACTCAACACGTACCAGACTGGACACGGCTAGCTTAGCGACTCAACACGTACCAGACTGGACACGGCTAGCTTAATGACTCAACACGTACCAGACTGGACAAGGCTAGCTTAGTGACTCAACACATACCAGACCGGACACGGCTAGCTTAGCGACTCAACACGTACCAGACCAGACACGGCTAGCTTAGAGACTCAACACGTACCAGACTGGACACAGCTAGCTTAGCGACTCAACACGTACCAGACTGGACACAGCTAGCTTAGCGACTCAACACGTACCAGACTGGACACGGCTAGCTTAGCGACTCAACACGTATCAGACTGGACACGGCTAGCTTAACGACTCAACACGTACCAGACTGGACACGGCTAGCTTAACGACTCAACGCGTACCAGACTGGACACGGCTAGCTTAGCGACTCAACACATACCAGACTGGACACAGCTAGCTTAGTGACTCAACACATACCAGACTGGACACGGCTAGCTTAGCGACTCAACACGTACCAGACCGAACACGGCTAGCTTAGCGACTTAACGCGTACCAGACCGAACACGGCTAGCTTAGCGACTTAACGCGGCCTATTGTCCGGTTCGTTCCCAAGGTTTCTCTCTCTGGTCTCACCAGATGCCGCTCTTATCGGTTCTACCGTTGCTGCATATTCATCCACAATGGCCAGAACTGAAGATAGCTGTTGGTGTGGGATGTGACTATGACCTTTTATTAATCCTTTTTCTTTTTTCGTGGTTAGCACTGGACACACCACCAATAATCATTCGGAGCTTGTTAGAATATGAAATAGTACATGTTGGAGAGAGGCCGGGATAAAGATTGGAAGTGGTGCAATGTGTAATTTCATTTTTTTTAAGGATTCGTTTGATCGTGATTCAACGATGATATTAATAGTGGAGGAAATACACTGTATGGATGCTTCTCTTTTGTTTTGCTTTGCCGAGAGGGAACTGATTCATCGCCACTTGGTTTTAAGATATGCCTTTTTTTCATTATTAATCAATGAACTTTATGTCTGTCTAAATGAAACGAGTGCAAATGGGATTTGTTTGCTACTATTCATCAGTTCAGTGATATTAGTCCACGTTTGCTCTGGTATGTTTAAGATTGATTTACAAACTGATATGCACAACTGAGATATTCGAAAGTAACGAGAACGTAGAACTTATAGATTTTCTTCTCCATTCAATAAATAAACATTTGAAGGGCATTTACTTGGGGAATAATATAGTTAGTCTTAATTTATGTCTCTTGGAACCGACGTTCAAATCCAATTCTTTGGCAAAAAAATCAACATCAAATCTACCTAATAATAAAGAATTTGAACAGTCTTCATCATGAATCTGTGCCATTATATGAATCTGCCTTTTTTCTTTTTTCTTTTTCTGTTTGCAAAGCAGCCATTCATTTTTTCAGCTGAGCAATGAGTCTCACTGCCGCCTGTTCTGGGATTCTCCCGTCAAAGCACTTTATTTCACTGCACCATCATTGAAGCAACACTGTACACAACCTCAGGACAGGAGATACGAGTCCAAAAAGAGTATCGATGCTGACGTTAAACCTAACTGTTGGAAAAAAAATCTTTTTTATACATCAATTTTACGTTTTTTAGTCGTTGTCAATTTGTTCCGATACGGTTGTACAGAGATACTACAACTTTTCCTTCGCCCCGCCCGGAAGCCCCGCCCGCACACCGCACGCGCCCCACTCCCCCTCCCGGAAGCCCCGCCCGCACGCGCCCCCCTCCCCCTCCCGGAAGCCCCGCCCCCGCACACCGCACGCGCCCCCCCCTCCCCCTCCCCCGCTCTGCGAAGACCAGAGGCCTTCAAATAAAGCCATGCGATGTCCCCATTTTTTATCCAAGCTTAAGAATCTGTAAAAATTCAGCACAAGGTCTTGTTCTTTTGTATGTATAAAAATAGATTTATCTCTAATGTAATCCTTTCAAAGAGATCGTCGTCCTCTTTGGCGAACACAGCGTTATTTAGAAAAGCAGAACTGTCTTGAATATAGTTGACCTTATTTAATCTATCGTCGTGTGCAGATGTCTTGATATTGTAAGACAATAGCTCTCTCCCCCCTGTGGGGATACATCTAAACACCAGGTCTCTTAACAGACGGTTCAGCAACACAGGTGGTAGTTTGCCTCGATTCATCACAGGTGCCATAAATAATTTCCATGCAATTGGGTTGGGGATATTTTGAGAATTGCTATTTTTGGTGGTCATCCCAAACAGATATGAAGCGAGTAAGTACAACAACTACCATCTGTTTCTGTTGCAAACAATAAGTATATCTATGACACTATTGACAGGCTTGATATTTATTAAATCTTTTTACAATCATCTATTGACAGGGCAGGATTTAAAAGCTCATTCTGGGAAGCTTCTGATGGAGTGGAAGGGGTTTAAACAAAAGTGAGGAGCATTTGACAAATCATTTGTGTCACGTTGTCTCCTCTAAAGGCTCAATGACGATAAGATCATTGGCAGGTATCACTGCTTTATACCCACGACTTAAATCTTCACTTACAACTAACGGTCCTCTAAATTGAAATCTCAAATCCCGCCCTCTTTTCTCAATCCTCCAATCACAACTGTTTCTTGAGGGAAGTTGTGATTGGAGGATCAAGGGAAGAGGGGGCGGAGCCACAGAGATAATAGAACTGTGACCTCTGCGTGACCTCTTCTTGCGCATTAAATGGAAAAAGATATCGGTGTTTACATATTTTTTCCCATCTCTATCTGCCACTGCTTCCTTCTTTAATCCCTAATGTTTGTTGTTAGATATGTAATTCTGTCTACAGTTTATCGGATCTCATCCATTTTGAGAAACTGACAGATCATGGCCACAGCTCCTTATCGTGAGTTTACCACACACCGCTGCTTTATGGTTTTCTAATAAGTAGCGAGTTCCGAGTCGAGTAGCGTTTGAATCGGATCGCGTGTGGCAGCAGGAAAGTCACGGTTGGATCTGTACGCCTCGGCACCTCTGGGCTTTACACATAGTGCTTGTTGTTTTGTCTTGACCTCTGATGTCACTAGCAAATGACCTTTGAGCTTTGACAGGGACCCTTGCCACAAATCATAACACCCAAGCCGATGGCCCGTGGATACAGTAAAATAGAGCTGCGATGAAGGAGAGGACCCAGAAAGAGAAAAGCACCGGTATGCTCCTTTAAAGTGTCTCTCTGTAACGGTGTAAGGGTTCCCCCTAGCCTATCCCAGAATTAACCTATCCCAAGCTCCGCCTCTCTGTTCTTGATCCTCCAATCACGACCGTTTGCAACAGCCGTTGACTGGAGGGAAGAGGGCGGGGCTTGAGAGGGGTCACTGTCTCCGCCACGGAGCCGCTCTGTTGGATAGATCTGAGAAGAACTCGAGTGAAATAACGGGAGGGTTTTTACTGTGTATCCTCTTGTTGTCTTGTAGTGTCAAACTGTGTGACTGTGTTTTTACTTTACCGCGATCAAAATGTGTAGCTAGTGTGTCTTTGTGAGGGAAAGAAAGTGATGTCTGGTGTCTCTCAGGCTACGCTGACCGGTGTCTCTGTGACCGGTATCTCTGTGACCGGTATCTGTGTGACCGGTATCTCTGTGACCGGTGTCTCTGTGACCGGTATCTCTGTGACCGGTGTCTCTGACGGTGTCCCGTTAGCCGACGCGCCCACCACCAGTGAGGCCCCACCTAATGCAGAGTCAGGAAACAGTAGTCAAAGTTTCTAGAAAATGCTTACATACTCGGCTATTATAACCACCTTAAATATTGAATATATAAGTTATATTTTAATATAATGTATATAAGAGAACACTGTTTTTTTAATTAATTTTTCTTTGATCTTAAAAAAATCACTGATTTTAAAATGCCCAAGTGTAAAAAAGTGACTCCACCCTCTCCTGGCGAGATAACGTGGGGGCACTAGATAGCTTAGCCGCGCTGCCGGCCAATGGAGAGCGTCGTCGTCGTAGGGCGGCCATCTTGCCCCAGGCAGCTCAGCTACTGATAACATTAATGTCTATGGTGCATGTACTATTTAAATAACCATAGATTGCTCAATTCTTTACCGATTTTCAAACGGGTTGGTTTGCTATAAACATCAAAGATGTAGTTATGATACTGCATACTTATAATCTTGTTGATTTTTTTGTTGATGTTTTTTTACAAACCGCTTGAATCATAGCCACGTTAATAATGCTTGTAATAAACCAAACCGTTTGTAAATCCGTCAATATTTCAGCGAGTTATGAGTATTGTTGTCTGTGCAGATCACTCACCCTCACTCAAGGCTGACTGGGGCAAGATGGCGGCGGTTCAGTGACGCTGGTGACTCCGCCTTAAGCTATCTAGTGTTCTATATAGATATCTATGGGTGAGATAACGTGGGGGGGGGGGGAGGGGGTTGGTGAGAGATAGCGTGAGGGGGGGTTGGTAAGAGTTTTGGGGTAAATTGCACATATTTGTTCATTTAAAATTTGTCTTCTTTATTTTTGATCGTTTTGTTCAGCAGGATGTTCGTTATTTGCCTGAATTCAATCAAAAGCACACATTCTCCGTCACATTCGTCGACTGTCTCCTCCAGACGCCACCAGCCCACCGCGCCACGTCACCCCCTGCCCACCACCACCACGTCACCCCCTGCCCACCGCCACCACGTAACCCCCACCCTGCTCATTCAATCCAGGCAAATGTAGGGAAGGACTAGCGTGTGTAAAGAGAAAGGAAAAAACTCTACTAGTAGTGTGTTTGTTTGAGACTCGTATGCTTGTTGTGTAGAGGATATGTCCTGATTGTGTGTGTGTGTGTGTGTGTGTGCGCGTGTGCGTGCGTGTGTGTGTGTCTGTGTGTGTGTGTGTGTGTGTGTGTGATAGTATATCATCATCAACGTGAGAGAGAGACTCAGTCCAGGTCCAGAGAGAGAGAGAGAGCGACAGCGCCCCCCTCAGGCCTTGTGCTGCTTGCTGGTCTTGAAGGACACCTGCAGCACGCGGTCGCCCAGACGGTACCCGTTCAGGCTGGCGATGGCCATGGCCGCCTCGTCGTAGTTGGTCATGGTGACGAAGCCGAACCCTTTGCACTTGTTGGTGGTGAAGTCGCGGATCACCTTGACGTTGGTGACGGCGCCGAACGGGCCGAACAGCTGCCACAGCACGCTCTCGTCGGCCTCGGGCGACAGGTTGTAGACGAAGATGCACCAGCCGGCGCCCGTGGGCCCCGTGAGGTTGACGCCCGCCAGGCTGGTCATGCTGTCGATGGTGATGGGCGAGAACCTGGGGAGCAGAGAGGGAGAGCTGCCATGGGTGTCATTCTGCCGTTCACCGCCGCGCGCCTCGCTCCGCCCTACTACTGTGTGTGTTTGTGGGGGGTAACGGTGGGAACCGGAGCCCCTGGGACCCCCGTCTCAGTCCCACGCGGGTAACTACGGTAACGACCACAGAGGCGGCCCCCCCGACACAACAGCGCCCCTGTGTGTTCAGACGGGGCATAGCGCTCTGTGTGTGTGTGTGTGTTTACTGAGTCAGTACTCTCTGCTGTGGTGACCAAAGCGTCTGTAAGAGTCACGAGAATCACAAGGTTCCAACGGAAATCACACAATATAACAAAACACAGAAACCTAGAGAGGGATGAGAAGCGAAATCAGAATCAAATCATAGGGGGGGGGGGACCGGAGCAAACTGAGGAGGACGCAAACGGAATCTGGTGGTATGTCCATCATGCTGGTGGAAAAGAAAGGGGGACATTAAAAAGCAACTGGCAACTGAAACTGACAATGTTAGTTCAGAAATAAATACATATAAAGAATCTGGTCCATTAATCAAAACCAAAAAGAAACAAAATTAAGGTTCAACAAAGCCACACCAGAATACCCTGCTGTTGGGGAAGATGATAAAACACGCTTCTCATGTTGGGAAGATGGTATTTCAGTGTCTGGGCTGGCGACATGCTTACATGGGCACAGGGGGCATAGGGGGCACAGGGGGAATAGGGGCACTGGGACCATTATGTCTCAGTTCAATATTAAGTCAGCAGGTGGTATTCCGGTCACTTTGTTTTAAGGTTGTATTAATATATATATATATTTTTTGTGGCATGGATGCTTTTGAAAGTACACCGTTATTTACCTCTTGACTCCGTAGCTGGCGTTTAGTAAATTGTCGAGTCTGCAACGCAAGAGGGAGAATGAAGGGGTTTGTAGAAGTTAGTGTCGAGATCTACCAGCAACAAGGGCCTCCACTTAACATGCTGCTCCGTCACCAGCTGGCCACCAGAGGGCGCCGTTCGCTGGGAGGTAAGTCCCAAACCCCTGCACTCTGGGTGTGACGTTCTAATTTGTAGTTTTTTATCTTTTACTGCGTTACTGCTTAAAATCCAACTTAATTTCCCCATTAAATGTCCCCTTAATTAGATTTGAATATAAAAACAACCTAATTTGTAGCCTAGTTCAGTGGCATGCACATATCAGGTGATTCTAATGCTTGATTTGTTGAACACTATGTTATTAAGTGTCCTGTTCAAATCGGACATTATGGCAACGCCATTACATTACATTCATTACGTTGCCATTTAAAAATAGAAATCACCACGTCGCTTAAGGCTCTAATCGTTCACATTTCCCTCCTCTCTCAAGGCTCTTATCGTTCACATTTCCCTCCTCTCTCAAGGCCCTTCTCGTTCACATTTCCCTCCTCTCTCCAGGCTCTTCTCGTTCACATTTCCCTCCTCTCTCAAGGCTCTTATCGTTCACATTTCCCTCCTCTCTCAAGGCCCTTCTCGTTCACATTTCCCTCCTCTCTCAAGGCCCTTCTCGTTCACATTTCCCTCCTCTCTCCAGGCTCTTATCGTTCACATTTCCCTCCTCTCTCAATGCTCTTCTCGTTCACATTTCCCTCCTCTCTCAAGGCTCTTATCGTTCACATTTCCCTCCTCTCTCAAGGCCCTTCTCGTTCACATTTCCCTCCTCTCTCCAGGCTCTTCTCGTTCACATTTCCCTCCTCTCTCAAGGCCCTTCTCGTTCACATTTCCCTCCTCTCTCAAGGCCCTTCTCGTTCACATTTCCCTCCTCTCTCCAGGCTCTTATCGTTCACATTTCCCTCCTCTCTCAATGCTCTTCTCGGTTAACATTTCCCTCCTCTCTCAAGGCTCTTATCGTTCACATTTCCCTCCTCTCTCAAGGCCCTTCTCGTTCACATTTCCCTCCTCTCTCAAGGCCCTTCTCGTTCACATTTCCCTCCTCTCTCCAGGCTCTTATCGTTCACATTTCCCTCCTCTCTCAAGGCTCTTATCGTTCACATTTCCCTCCTCTCTCCAGGCTCTTATCGTTCACATTTCCCTCCTCTCTCAAGGCCCTTCTCGTTCACATTTCCCTCCTCTCTCCAGGCTCTTCTCGTTCACATTTCCCTCCTCTCTCAAGGCTCTTCTCGTTCACATTTCCCTCATCGCCAAGGCGTCTCAATTTTAAACTTGAGCAGATGTGAGCAGCGCCTGGCTACGCTAATCCTGTTCTAAACAAGCTAATGTTCCACCCGCACACATTGAGGCTACGCTGCTCTGTAGCTGTATAGCTCTGTGGCTACATATAGCTCTGTGGCTGTATAGCTCTGTGGCTACATATAGCTCTGTGGCTGTATAGCTCTGTGGCTACATATAGCTCTGTGGCTCTATAGCTCTGTGGCTACATATAGCTATGTGGCTGTATAGCTCTGTGGCTACATATAGCTCTGTGGCTGTATAGCTCTGTGGCTACATATAGTTCTGTGGCTGTATAGCTCTGTGGCTACATATAGCTCTGTGGCTCTATAGCTCTGTGGTTGTATATAGCTCTGTAGCTGTATAGCTCTGTAGCTGTATAGCTCTGTAGCTGTATAGCTCTGTGGCTGTATAGCTCTGTGGCTACATATAGCTCTGTAGCTGTATAGCTCTGTGGCTACATATAGCTCTGTGGCTGTATAGCTCTGTGGCTACGTATAGATCTGTGGCTGTATAGCTATGTGGCTACATAGCTCTGTGGCTGTATAGCTATGTGGCTACATATAGCTCTGTGGCTCTATAGCTCTGTGGCTGTATAGCTCTGTAGCTGTATAGCTCTGTAGCTGTATAGCTCTGTGACTGTATAGCTCTGTAGCTACATATAGCTCTGTGGCTGTATAGCTCTGTGGCTGTATAGCTATGTGGCTGTATAGCTATGTGGCTACATAGCTCTGTGGCTGTATAGCTCTGTGGCTGTATAGCTCTGTGGCTACATAGCTCTGTGGCTACATATAGCTCTGCGCCCCGTATAGCTATGTGGCTACATATAGCTCTGTAGCTGTATAGCTCTGTGGCTACATATAGCTCTAACCCTGTATAGCTCTGTGGCTATGTATAGCTCTGTGGCTACATATAGCTCTGTGGCTACATATAGCTCTGTGGCTGTATAGCTCTGTGGCTACGTATAGCTCTGCGGCTACATATAGCTCTAACCCTGTATACCTCTGTAGCTGTATAGCTCTCTGTAGCTGTATAGCTCTGTAGCTGTATAGCTCTCTGTAGCTGTATAGCTCTGTAGCTGTATAGCTCTGTAGCTGTATAGCTCTCTGTAGCTGTATAGCTCTGTAGCTGTATAGCTCTGTAGCTGTATAGCTCTCTGTAGCTGTATAGCTCTGTAGCTGTATAGCTCTCTGTGGCTGTATAGCTCTGTGGCTACATAGCTCTGTGGCTACGTATAGCTCTGTGGCTGTATAGCTCTGTGGCTACGTATAGCTCTGTGGCTGTATAGCTCTGTGGCTACGTATAGCTCTGTGGCTACATATAGCTCTGCGGCTACATTAGCTCTAACCCTGTATAGCTCTAACCCTAACCCTGTACAGAAGACGTGGTTCTCTTACATGGGCTTTGCGCTGTTATCAGGTCCCTTTCCAAAAGGAGGGATGATGCTGCAGTTTAAAAGAAAGTAAGAGAGAGAGAGTGAGAGAAGAGAGGAAGAGAGGATGAGCGTCGGAGAGCTCACGTGACTACATGCTGCATTTCATACACATTTTCTTTTTGCTTTTTGCTTCAGTATAATTCCTGCAAACCACACTTGTCTTTTTGAGTGCGTTACTTAAGCCGGTGGTTTGTCTTCGAGGAGGAGGTCGACAACCATCACCTTGTCCCTCCTTCACTGAGGCGCTCGAGTCCCTCACTGAGTCACAGTCAGTGAGACTTCTGGAGTTTCCCAAATATTATGTCAAGAACTCACAACAAACAGGGCTAATACTGCAGCCTGTTTAGAATATGTAAATATATTTTCTATAGTTTAATCTGTGACTGTAAGGCTTCATTCGTCTTGTCTTCCATTCATTTGTGGCACATTGAAAACATTGCACAAAGTAGCACACAGTGGTAAACCGGTTGGGTTTCTACTGATGTTTACAGAGTTATACGTCTTAACCCTTTCACTACCACACTACAGAAGGTTAACCTTTCACTACCACACTACAGACTGTTAACCATTTCACTACCACACTACAGAAGGTCAACCCTTTCACTGCGACAATACAGACGTGTTTCTGTAGTGTGGTAGTGAAAGGGTAACCTTCTGTAGTGTGGTAGTGAAAGGGTTAACCTTCTGTAGTGTGGTAGTGAAAGGTTAACCTTCTGTAGTGTGGTAGTGAAAGGGTTAACCTTCTGTAGTGTGGTAGTAAAGGGTTAACCTTCTGTAGTGTGGTAGTGAAAGGTTAACCTTCTGTAGTGTGGTAGTGAAAGGGTTAACCTTCTGTAGTGTGGTAGTGAAAGGTTAACCTGTAGTGTGGTAGTGAAAGGGTTAACTTTCTGTAGTGTGGTAGTGAAAGGTTAACCTTCTGTAGTGTGGTAGTGAAAGGGTTAACCTTCTGTAGTGTGGTAGTGAAAGGTTAACCTTCTGTAGTGTGGTAGTGAAAGGTTAACCTTCTGTAGTGTGGTAGTGAAAGGGTTAACCTTTTGTAGTGTGGTAGTGAAAGGGTTAACCTTCTGTAGTGTGGTAGTGAAAGGGTTAACCGTCTGTAGTGTGGTAGTGAAAGGTTAACCTTCTGTAGTGTGGTAGTGAAAGGTTAACCTTCTGTAGTGTGGTAGGGAAAGGGTTAACCTTCTGTAGTGTGGTAGTGAAAGGCTAACCTTCTGTAGTGTCGTAGGGAAAGGGTTAAACGTCTGTAGTGTGGTAGTGAAAGGTTAACCTTCTGTAGTGTGGTAGTGAAAGGGTTAACCTTCTGTAGTGTGGTAGTGAAATGTTAACCTTCTGTAGTGTGGTAGGGAAAGGGTTAACCTTCTGTAGTGTGGTAGTGAAAGGGTTGACCTTCTGTAGTGGTAGTGAAAGGGTTAACCTTCTGTAGTGTGGTAGGGAAAGGGTTAACCTTCTGTAGTGTGGTAGTGAAAGGGTTAACCGCCTGTAGTGTGGTAGTGACAGGGTTAACCGTCTGTAGTGTGGTAGTGACAGGGTTAGGGTCCTGTAGTGTGGTAGTGACAGGTTGACCCTCTGTAGTGTGGTGGTGACAGGGTTAACCTCCTGTAGTGTGGTAGTGACAGGGTTGACCTCCTGTAGTGTGGTAGTGAAAGGTTAACCTCCTGTAGTGTGGTAGTGACAGGTTGACCCTCTGTAGTGTGGTGGTGACAGGGTTAACCTCCTGTAGTGTGGTAGTGACAGGGTTGACCTCCTGTAGTGTGGTAGTGAAAGGTTGACCTCCTGTAGTGTGGTAGTGAAAGGGTTAACCTTCTGTAGTGTGGTAGTGAAACGTTAACCTTCTGTAGTGTGGTGGTGAAAGGGTTAACCTTCTGTAGTGTGGTAGTGAAACGTTAACCTTCTGTAGTGTGGTGGTGAAAGGGTTAACCTTCTGTAGTGTGGTAGTGAAACGTTAACCTTCTGTAGTGTGGTAGTGAAAGGTTAACCTTCTGTAGTGTGGTAGTGAAAGGTTAACCCTCTGTAGTGTGGTAGTGAAAGGTTAACCCTCTGTAGTGTGGTAGTGAAAGGTAAGGTTCTGGTACCTGAAGCGCTGGGTCTGGTGGTGCAGGGGGCCCGTGTAGCGCCGGGCTGCCGTCTGGTACAGCTGGGTGAGCAGCGCCTGGCCCGTCTTCTGACTCGGGTTGTTGGCGAACTTCACGGTGATGGGCTCGGCGGCGCCGAGGGGCTTCTGCCCGTTCAGACCCTTGATGGCCTCCTCCGCCTCGTTCCGCTTGTCGAACCGGATGAAGCCCACGCCGCGCGATATGCCTGCTCCGGGTCACAAGGCAAGACGGTGTTAGCACCTGGGGGGGGGGGGGGTTCTTGTGGTTGTACTGTACGTGTGCTGTATGATGGGGGTCAGGGTCAGAGGTCAGGGTCAGGGGTCAGGGTCAGGAGCTGAGGTCAGGGGTCAGGGTCAGGAGCTGAGGTCAGGGGTCAGGGTCAGGGGTCAGGGTCAGGGTCAGTACCTGTGACCTGGTCCACCAGGATGCGCGAGGTGATGATGCGTCCGTACTGGGAGAACAGCTGCTCCATGTCCTTCTGGTTCATGGTCTTGGGCAGGCCGCTCACGTACAGGTTGGCGTCGCGGATGGAAGCCGAGCTCGGCCGCGCGTAGGAGACCTGGGAGGAGGGGGGGGGGGGAGGAGGAGGAGGAGGAGGAGGAGGAGGAGGAGGAGGGAGGAACAACAACACCGTTAACTTCAACATCAAACGTTCGGTAACTGGAAGAGGATCTGGAGGAGTTGCTTGTTGAATATATGTCTCCTACTTAGGCCCTGTTTAGACGGAAACGCTAGCAGGTGAATCCGCAAAAATATTTTTTCGGATGTGCCTTTCGTTTATACGGAAACGGCGTTTTTACGGGGTGAAACCGCAAAAAAGTGAGACTACCTTCCAGGGTGGAATTCCTAGAAACGATAAACCTTTGCGCTCTCGTCTAAACTGTCAAACCGCATAAAACGATGACGAAAGGGTTGTCAAGGCTCTCGTCGCGCGTACTGCTTACATCACAGGCATGCGCCAGTAGCCTAGAAGCGTAAACAAAGCATGTCTGATTCTATCCATGGCGATCACCTGAAGGCTACATTGGCAGTACTTTTAAATACACAAGAATCTGTCCCACGGCGTGACTGGACCCACTGTCTGTGAGTGACTCTGCTTTGGTCCAATCACATTCCCCACCCACAGTCTGTGAATCAGAGGCAGAGTAGGGCGGGTCTTCACAGCATGTCATGTGACATATGCGCCAATCGTGTGACAGCGGGGCTCAGTCGTCTCGAGTTGTTACAGCCTCGTCTGCACGGAGAATTCCACCCCAAAACACTAGTCTAAACGCAAAATTAAAAGTGAGACCGTAAGACGACTTTTGCGGTTTCTGTTCAGACTCTCTCCGTCTAAACGTAGCCTCAGTCTCTCACTCCCCTCCCCCTCTTCTCTCGGCTCTCTGTGCTCGGTGCTTCGTGGCGTTTGTCGGACTCCACTCAAGCCAACTCGATATGGATCTAATCAGCTGGTCACACTCAGTAGTGGATCGCATATTTACGTCAAGAAAGCAGAATGAGGCCGACCCTCTCTGCCCACTCGGGACATTTCAATCGGGCTGAAGACGTGGAAGACATTTGGATTATCATTCATGCTCCTGACTAAAACACTCGCTGCGTTCCACGCAGACGACCAACCAACTGCATTCAGTCATTCTGGACGGAGTTGTTAAAATTCACTCTAAATCTACTCAAAATCTAATTTAAATCGACGTGGCATTTTTTCCTAGAAGAAGAATGAGAATGCTGCCAGCCTAAACAAATTCCGGAGAGACGACCCACCAAGGACATAACCCTGTCACTACCACACTACAGAAGGTTAACCCTGTCACTACCACACTACAGAAGGTTAACCCTGTCACTACCACACTACAGACGGTTAACCTTTCACTACCACACTACAGACGGTTAACCTTTCACTACCACACTACAGACGGTTAACCTTTCACTACCACACTACAGAAGGTTAACCCTTTCACTACCACACTACAGAAGGTTAACCCTGTCACTACCACACTACAGAAGGTTAACCCTGTCACTACCACACTACAGACGGTTAACCTTTCACTACCACACTACAGACGGTTAACCTTTCACTACCACACTACAGACGGTTAACCTTTCACTACCACACTACAGAAGGTTAACCTTTCACTACCACACTACAGAGGGTTAACCTTTCACTACCACACTACAGAAGGTTAACCCTTTCACTACCACACTACAGAAGGTTAACCCTTTCACTACCACACTACAGAGGGTTAACCTTTCACTACCACACTACAGAGGGTTAACCTTTCACTACCACACTACAGAGGGTTAACCTTTCACTACCACACTACAGAAGGTTAACCCTTTCACTACCACACTACAGAGGGTTAACCTTTCACTACCACACTACAGAGGGTTAACCTTTCACTACCACACTACAGAAGGTTAACCTTTCACTACCACACTACAGACGGTTAACCTTTCACTACCACACTACAGACGGTTAACCTTTCACTACCACACTACAGACGGTTAACCTTTCACTACCACACTACAGACGGTTAACCTTTCACTACCACACTACAGACGGTTAACCTTTCACTACCACACTACAGACGGTTAACTCTTTCACTACCACACTACAGACGGTTAACCTTTCACTACCACACTACAGACGGTTAACCTTTCACTACCACACTACAGAAGGTTAACCTTTCACTACCACACTACAGAAGGTTAACCCTTTCACTACCACACTACAGAAGGTTAACCTTTCACTACCACACTACAGACGGTTAACCTTTCACTTCCACACTACAGACGGTTAACCTTTCACTACCACACTACAGAAGGTTAACCTTTCACTACCACACTACAGACGGTTAACCTTTCACTACCACACTACAGACGGTTAACTCTTTCACTACCACACTACAGACGGTTAACCTTTCACTACCACACTACAGACGGTTAACCTTTCACTACCACACTACAGAAGGTTAACCTTTCACTACCACACTACAGAAGGTTAACCCTTTCACTACCACACTACAGAAGGTTAACCTTTCACTACCACACTACAGACGGTTAACCTTTCACTTCCACACTACAGACGGTTAACCTTTCACTACCACACTACAGAAGGTTAACCTTTCACTACCACACTACAGACGGTTAACCCTTTCACTACCACACTACAGAAGGTTAACCTTTCACTACCACACTACAGAAGGTTAACCTTTCACTACCACACTACAGAAGGTTAACCTTTCACTACCACACTACAGAAGTTTAACCTTTCACTACCACACTACAGAGGGTTAACCTTTCACTACCACACTACAGAAGGTTAACCCTTTCACTACCACACTACAGAAGGTTAACCTTTCACTACCACACTACAGCGGTTAACCCTTTCACTACCACACTACAGAAGGTTAACCTTTCACTACCACACTACAGAAGGTTAACCCTTTCACTACCACACTACAGAAGGTTAACCTTTCACTACCACACTACAGAAGGTTAACCCTTTCACTACCACACTACAGAAGGTTAACCTTTCACTACCACACTACAGAAGGTTAACCCTTTCACTACCACACTACAGAAGGTTAACCTTTCACTACCACGCTACAGAAGGTTAACCCTTTCACTACCACACTACAGAAGGTTAACCTTTCACTACCACACTACAGAAGGTTAACCCTTTCACTACCACACTACAGAAGGTTAACCCTTTCACAAGAGATAGAGAGAGACTGCTATTCCCTCCCTCTGCTGTGTGTGATGGAGAGAGAGAGAGTGAGAGAGAGATAGAGAGAGGGAGAGAGAGACTGCTGTTTCATGAGAGAGAGAGAGCTGATAGGCTGCTGGTCCTCTGCTGCCTTTTGTTTGGTCCTCTGGGAGGAACGGCTCCACTGGCAACCGGCAAACAATGTCGCTCACACGCCGAGCAGCATCCCTGCTACCTCCACTCACTCCCCTCCACCCAGGGTTAGGGTTAGGGTTAGGGTTACTCACACGCCGAGCAGCCTCCCTGCTACCTCCACTCACTCCACTCCACCCAGGGTTAGGGTTAGGGTTACTCACACGACGAGCAGCACCCCTGCTACCTCCACTCACTCCACTCCACCCGGGGCGTCCGGGTCAGTCGGCACCAGTGTAACGGTTGTGACAACGTCACCTCAAACTCCGATGCCCCGAGGGGGTTTCGAACACGGGTCTCCCACGCCGCGTGCAACAACACAGACCGCTACACCGAGAGGTGAATTCACTTCTTTGTAACGTGTCTATGCGTCTTCTGAGGACGTGAGCGTGAGTTTAACCCATCAGTCACCCCAGCCCTCCGTGACTGCGCTTCACGATACCCTCCGTTACATATAGTTAGTGTTCATTATTCATAGTGTGAATATAGTTATATTTCTCCTGCCACACCTCACAACCAAGGCTGCTTTTCAAAATTATATTAACGCTTATTATTATTATGGAGTATTGTGATATGAATACAAACCCCATTGTATATGACCCCTCGTTTGTTATATGGAGTGAAAACAGTCGACCCGAGTTCGACCAATCGGTGGCGAGCTGCGGCAGAGTGCACAGTGTGTATGAGAGAGGGGGGGGGGGGGTCGCCCTATAATTAACCCTCTCCCTGCCTGCCTACCACAGTACAGATGGTGCCTGGCGTCCATATGGCCCCTAATCCTGTCATTGGCATTCTGGTCCCCAAGCTACCCCCCCCCCCCCCCCTTACCCCTTACCCCTTTCACTACTGCCCCCCCCCCCCCCCCTTTCACTCTCTATTGATGCTTCACGGAAAGTCAGATATCAGCTCAGAGTCATCTCGGGTATTAATATTCATACAGGGTTTTTCTTTAATGTGTTTTCTTCTTCCACTCAGGCCAGCGCATCGACTTGTTCAAATTATTATCACCATAACATTATGAGCAATAAAGCAATAATCAGTATCATAATCACTCAAACCACACATGTTTCATCACTGTGTGCTGTTAGTATATATATATATATGTTATGTAGTATGTGTGTTGTTAGTATATATATATATGTTATGTAGTATGGGTGCTGTTAGTATATATATATATATATGTGTTTATGTAGTATGTGTGCTGTTAGTATATATATATATATGTTATGTAGTATGTAATATCATTGTTGTTTACAAACGTGGTCCATCTTTTCTGTCAACCAACTGTTATGTTACAGCCCTTTACCCTTAGACACACAAGGGTCGTAACATAAATGGGGGCTCGTCCGGGATTTTGTAACCCGTGTTCAATTGTTGGTTGATGGATTTGGTGAACTGTGTTTGTTTACACTTGTATAGTCATTAATTTGTGTGTAAAAATGGCATTTGTAAAAAAAAAATGGCAGTTAGTACTTTTGATCTGGGGAAATTCTTGAGCAATCCTACTTGGGAAGAGCTGGATAGCTGCCGCAAGGCAGACTTAGTGGAGATTGCCACACATTTTAAACTCTCGGTTCAACAAAAGCATCTTAAGCAGGATATCAGGTGTCTTGTGGTAGATAAGCTGTTGGAGCAGGGGACGCTTGTTTTACCTGTGGTCTCTGATGAACATGCAAGTCCTGGTGAACCTACGGAAGCACAGCCTTCTGAGGAGCAAGTTCATGGGGAAAGTGCTGAGAAGGCAGGTGTGAAAGTCACATTGCCACATTTTCACTTGGCCTCTCCTGTGTCAACTGGGTCTCGAGAAGGGGCCCAGGTCAAGGTTAGAATAGCCTGTCTCCAGATGGAGGCTCAGGAGAAGGCACAAGCATGTGAGGCGGAGTATCGGCTTCGTAGAATGGAGCTTGAGGCAGAAAATGAAAGGGCTGTTAACATTCGTAGGTTGGAGCTGGAGCAAGAGCTCAGAATGCGGAGGTTGGAGCTGGAAGTCCTAAGGAGTGAATCCAACTCTGCTACACCGACTCCTCCACAAGGCCCGGGTATGTCCTCCTCCACAGCTTATTCATCACACACTTTTGATATAAGTAAACACATTGCTTTGGTGCCTCCGTTCCGAGAGACAGAAGTTGATACTTATTTTAATGTGTTTGAGCGTATTGCTGCTTCATTGCGCTGGCCAAGAGAGGTCTGGCCTTTGTTGCTTCAATGCAAATTGACTGGTAAAGCCCAAGAGGTTTGTTCAACACTTTCCCTAGAAGATAGTCTATTGTATGATACTGTGAAGGCTGCCATCCTTCGTGCATATGAGCTTGTGCCCGAAGCTTATAGGCAGAGGTTTCGCAGTCACAAGAGAGCTGTCAACCAGACCTTTGTAGAGTTTGCTAGAGAGAAGGGAACTCTCTTTGATAAATGGTGTGCAGCAAGCAAGGCCTCAGATCTTAACTCTCTCAGAGAACTCATTCTATTAGAAGAGTTTAAGAATCGTTTGCCAGAGCGTATTGTCATTTACCTGAGTGAGCAGAAAGTGTCCACTCTGCAGCAGGCTGCTGTATTAGCTGATGAGTTTGCGCTAACCCATAAAACTGTGTTTGTAGATAGGCGTGACTCGTTTCTCCCCCATGCTTTCTCTCAGAAACATTCTGTCCCCAACCAAAAATGTCACCTCCACGCCCAAAAGAGGAGCGGACATGTTACTGTCATAAACCTGGTCATGTTATTTCTGACTGTTTAACATTGAAACGTAAGCAGGAACCGTCCTCTCAGAACTTTAGACAACCCAAAGGGGTTGGTCTGATTAAAATGGCACCTGGTTCTGATCGACAGATGCACAATGATCAGGATGTTCTCGATCCTTGTTTCAGGCCATTTATTTCCAAGGGTTTAGTTTCCTTGACAGGGGATCCAAAAGATCAGTGTACAGTTCAGATCTTACGAGATACTGGAGCCTCACAATCCTTTATCCTCTCTGATGTACTACCTCTGTCTGAGAAATCTTCCTGTGGTTCTAGTGTCCTAGTTCAAGGTATTGAGATGGGTTTCGTGCCAGCCTTACACTGTATCATGTACAATCTGATTTGGTCACTGGTTTCTTTAAAATAGGGGTGAGACCTTCCTTGCCAGTTAAAGGCATTTCCTTTATCATGGGAAATTATTTAGCTGGAGGACAGGTGAACGCTGTGCTGGAAGTGTTGGATCACCCAGACACAGATTCTCTGCCTGATGACTTGTCACAGAACTTCCCTGAAGTTTTTTCTGCAAGTGTTGTCACTCGGGCTCAATTGAAAAAGAGGGGTGAGGAAATTAATTTGTCTGACTCTGTTTTTGCTTCAGCTTTTGTCAGGGAGGAGTTGCTGGCTCCAACTTCTGATACCGCTGACAAACCACAGACTCATAGTAAGGGTACCCCCACAGACAACTGTAACTAGTTCCGACGCATTGAAGTTACCCGTTACTCGTGAAATGCTAATTACTGCCCAGAAGGCTGATCCTTCTCTTGCAAAATGTTTCTCTTCTCTTGAAACAGAACAGAGGAGAGAGTTGCATTCTTATTTTGTGGATGAAGGAGTTTTGATGCGTACATGGAGGTCCCATGGTACTAGACTGTCAGAGCATGCACAATCAGAGATAGGGCTACAGATCGGGTACCAGACTGGAGCACTGTCTATCAGATTGTTGTCCCTGCAGTTTATCGTCAGCATGTACTGTTCTTGGCCCATGACCACCCTTGGTCTGGACATTTAGGAGTCACTAAAACATACAACAGAATACTTCCAACATTTATTTTGGCCCGGTTTGAAGTCCGATGTAGCACAGTACTGTCGTACCTGTAGTACTTGTCAGATCACCGGAAAGCCAAACCAGGTAATTCCACCTGCTCCCCTCTGTCCTATACCAGCGGCGGTGAACCATTTGAACATGTCATAGTTGACTGTGTTGGTCCGTTGCCAAAGACCAAAGCCGGCAATCAGTTTTTGTTGACAATAATGTGTACCGCCACCCGTTTCCCTGAGGCTATACCTCTTCGCAGAATTACAGCGCCTGTAATAATTAAGGCTTTGACGAAGTTCTTCTCCACGTTTGGACTGCCTAAGGTAGTACAAACTTACCAAGGCACCAACTTCCTGTCTAGGTTATTTGAGCAAGTGTTACAGTCCCCTGGGTATCCGACATATAGTGTCCAGTGCCTACCACCCTGAAACTCAGGGGGCTCTAGAACGTTGGCATCAGACATTAAAGTCCATGCTGCGTAAATATTGCTTAGACACAGAGAAAGATTGGGATGAGGGTGTCCCCCTTGTTCTATTTGCTGTGCGAGAGACCATGAATGAATGAATGAATGAAAACTTTATTTAACAGATTGCAGAATGGGTACAATACAGTACGGCTCAATACACACAATTGTTAAGGAGATGCAGACCTGAGAAAGACGTTTGTCTTGTTTCCATCAGGGTCCCCCATACAGGAGTCTCTTGGTTTCAGTCCTGCTGAGCTCGTTTTCGGGCACACTGTTAGAGGACCTCTGAAAGTTCTTAAAGAACGGTTCATGGCAAAGGGTGCCAGCACACCCACTAATGTTCTAGATTTTGTTAGCCAGTTTCGAGAGCGACTGCATCAGGCGTGCTCTCTCGCAAAAGAAGCGCTCTCTTCTTCCCAGAGAACTATGAAACGGCACTATGACGAGAAAGCTGTTTCTCGATCTTTCCAGCCAGGTTATAAGGTTCTAGTCCTGTTACCTATCCTTCGTTCTGCTCTTTCCGCTCGTTTTTCCGGACCGTATGCAATAGACAAGAAAATAAGTGATACAGACTATGTAGTTCGCACCCCTGATCGTAAACGTCACTCTCGTGTTTGCCACATCAATATGCTTAAACCATATTTTTCCAGAGATAGTCTGCAGGTGAAGACCTCAGACCAGACAGCCGGACTGGCCGTCTCTGCTGTTGCCTCAACTCCAATAGTTCCGGACTCTCCTGACGTTAGTGGTGAGGATGTAGATGGCTTAGAGTTGCGCAATGCAGCCCATCAGTGTGCTAGATTGTCCAACACTGAGATGTTATTGAACCCCAAATCAGATGGAACTCCTAGATTTTGTACTGATTTCCGAAAGGTAAATGCTGTCACCGTGCCTGATTCCTTCCCACTGCCCCGCATGGAAGATTGTATTGACAACCTTGGATCTGCCACCTATGTTAGCAAACTAGATTTGTTAAAGGGTTACTGGCAGGTCCCTTTGACCCCCCGTGCCTCGGAAATCTCTGCGTTTGTTACTCCTGACAATTTTTTGCAATATACTGTAATGCCTTTTGGAATGCGTAATGCCCCGGCCACTTTCCAGCGACTGGTGAACCTAGTCCTGGCTGGTGTTCCAAATTGTAATGCCTATCTCGATGACCTGGTTGTCTATTCGACCAACTGGCGTGACCACATGACAACCTTACAAACTGTCTTTGACCGCTTAGCTGGAGCCTCCCTGACCCTTAACCTTGCCAAGTGTGAGTTCGGCAAGGCTACGGTTACCTATCTTGGTAAGCAGGTAGGACAAGGACAAGTGCGTCCGGTGGATGCAAAAATATCTGCAATCACAACTTTTCCAGTGCCTACTACTAGGCGGGAATTGCGTAGATTCCTTGGGATGGCTGGGTATTACCGTGGTTTTTGCCGAAACTTCTCTTCTGTAGTCACCTCTCTCACTAGCCTGTGTAGCCCGTCCAAACCATTCATTTGGACAGCTGATTGTCAAAATGCATTTGATGGTGTTAAAGCTCTCTTATGCAGTTCCCCTGTTCTCTCTGCTCCAGATTTGTCCCTGCCGTTCCAGCTGGAGGTGGATGCCAGCGGGTGGGAGCTGGAGGAGTGTTATTACAGGAGGATCACGATGGTGTCAGTCACCCGGTTTGTTATTTTTCCCGGAAATTTAACAAACATCAACTAAACTATTCCACTATTGAAAAGGAGACTTTGGCTATGTTGTATGTGTTGCAACATTTTGAGGTGTATGTCGGTTCGAGCGTATTACCAGTGGTAGTATACACCGACCACAACCCATTGGTTTTTCTGTCGCGGATGTACAACCACAATCAGCGCCTCTTGCGTTGGGCGCTCATAGTGCAAAATTATAACCTCAGCATAAAGCATAAGAAGGGGTCTGAGAATGTGTTGGCGGATGCTCTATCTCTGAGTTAAATCTCTCGTGCGGTCGACTTGTTTGTTGACTGGTTCATTGTTGTACCGACTGCTTATTTTAGTTTTTTTCATAGCTCTTTACTTTGAAGTACAAGTTATCTCGGAGATGGGGATCTCGTTGTTAAAGAAAAACATGTTTTGTTGGTGTTATGTGTCAGACATGTTTTTGTCTTATGTATGGGGGTGTTACATCCCAATGTATATATTCCCCAGTGTGTGTCTCCATGTGTGTGTGTTCTCCATTTTTGTTTCCTCCCTCCAGCCATTGTTCCCTCCACCATTGGTCCCTGCCAGGCCTGCCCTTCCATTATAGCAGCCCAGCACCGATTGGTGGATGGTTTTCCAGACTCCAGCACTCAATCAACACCACCCAATCATGGATCACCACACACCTGTTAAAACATGGCTTCTCACTTCAGTCTTTCTCTCTCTCTGGTATGAGGCTAGGCCTGGTGATATTTTGTAACCTTGACTTTGATAATATTGCATTTGTTAATTGACCTTTGTGTTTTGGAAATTGCCTTTGTGTGTGTATGGCCACAGAGAGAGCATTGTTAGTTATAGTTTGTTTTTGTATATATTATGCCTTTGTTGTATGTATCATTAATGTGTTTTTCTCTCTTTTCTCAGGAAGCACAGATGGGGTGAGCTGCCATTTCCTTTGGACATTGTTTTCTCCTGTTTTGGTTAGGTAAGGGTAGTTTAGGTAATGTAATTTCTTTTACCATAGATTAGATTGGTTTATTTGGAGTATAGTGGTGTTTGTTTGTTGTTTTGGCCTGGGCTCACCCCTGAGCTACATGTGCTTCCTTTGCATCTCAATAAATATCATTGTTGTTTACAAACGTGGTCCATCTTTTCTGTCAACCAACTGTTATGTTACAGCCCTTTACCCTTAGACTCACAGGGGTCGTAACAGTGCTGTTAGTATATATATATATATATATGTTATGTAGTATGTGTGCTGTTAGTATATATATATATATATATATATATATATATATATGTTATGTAGTATGTGTGCTGTTAGTATATATATATATATATATATGTTATGTAGTATGTGTGCTGTTAGTATATATATATATATATATATATATATATATATGTTATGTAGTATGTGTGCTGTTAGTATATATATATATATATATATATATGTTATGTAGTATGTGTGCTGTTAGTATATATATATATATATATATATATATGTTATGTAGTATGTGTGCTGTTAGTATATATATATATATATATATATATGTTATGTAGTATGTGTGCTGTTAGTATATATATATATATATATATGTTATGTAGTATGTGTGCTGTTAGTATATATATATATATATATGTTATGTAGTATGTGTGCTGTTAGTATATATATATATATATATGTTATGTAGTATGGGTTAGGGCTCCCCCCGGTGTATTAGTTAGTTGATAGAGGAGCAGCAGGTTGTCTGATTAGAGCCCAGAATCCTGGGGCAGCTGAGACCCTGCTCTCTCTCTCTCCCTGCTCTTTCTCTCCCTGCTCTGCTCTCTCTCTCTCTTTCCCTGCTCAGCTCTCTCTCTCCTTCCTCTCTCTCTCTCCCTGCTCTCTCTTTCCCTGCTCTCTCTCTCTTTCCCTGCTCTCTCTCTCTTTCCCTGCTCTCTCTCTCTTTCCCTGCTCTCTCTCTCTCTCTCTCTCCCTGCTCTGCTCTCTCCCTGCTCTCTCTCTCCCTGATCTCTCTCCCTGCTCTCTCTCTCCCTGCTCTCTCTCTCTACCTACTCTCTGCTCTCTCGCTCCCTGATCTCTCTCTGCTCTCTCTCTCTGCTCTCTCCCTGCTCTCTCTCTATCCCTGCTGCTCTCTCTCTCCCTGATCTCTCTCCCTGTTCTCTCTCTGCTCTCTCTCCCTGATTTCTCTCTCTCTGCTCTCTCTCTCCCTGATTTCTCTCTCTCTGCTCTCTCTCTCCCTGATTTCTCTCTCCCTGCTCTCTCTCTCCCTGCTCTCTCTGGTCTCTCCCTGCTCTCTCTCTCCCTGCTCTCTCTCTGCTCTCTTTCTCCCTGCTCTCTCTCTCTCCCTCTCTCCCTGCTCTCTCTGCTCTCTCTCTGATCTCTCTCTCCCTGCTCTCTCTCTGCTATCTCTCTCCCTGCTCTCTCTGCTCTCTCTCTCCCTGCTCTCTCTCTGCTCTCTCTCTGCTCTCTCCCTCTCTCCCTGCTCTCTCTCTGCTCTCTCTCTCCCTGCTCTCTCTGCTCTCTCTATCTCTCTCTCCCTCCTCTCTCTCTCCCTGCTCTCTCTCCCTGCTCTCTCTATCCCTGCTCTCTCTCTCTCCCTGCTCTCTCTCTCTCCCTGCTCTCTCTCCCCCTGCTCTCTCTCTCTCCCTGCTCTCTCTCTCCCTGCTCTCTCTCTCCCTGCTCTCTCCCTCCTCTCTCTCTCTCCCTGCTCTCTCTCCCTGCTCTCTCTCTCCCTGCTCTCTCCCTCCTCTCTCTCTCCCTTCTCTCTCTCTCCCTGCTCTCTCTCTCTCTCCCTGCTCTCTCTCTCCCTGCTCTCTCTCTCTCCCTTCTCTCTCTCTCCCTGCTCTCTCGCTCTCCCTGCTCTCTCCCTCCTCTCTCTCTCCCTCCTCTCTCTCTCCCTTCTCTCTCTCTATCTCCCTGCTCTCTCTCTCCCTGCTCTCTCTCTCCCTGCTCCGCTCTCTCGCCCATTTGATTTCTCAATCCTGAGCTTTGTCTCAATCTTTGATGTTCTTTGATCAGGCGGGGGAGGGGGGTCCAGTAGTGTTTAATCTGACCCCCTCCATCTTCCCTCATCTGATTTGGGGACAAAGGAGCCCCCTAATTAGCCCAGATTGGAGGCAGATGGGGTAACCTGGGCTGACCCCCGCGACCCACCAGCTCGCCGCTGTAATTACATTTCCATGACAATCGCTGCTGCCTCTGCTTCCTCCTCCGCAGAGTCTGCTGCCGCGCGCCGCGCCTTCTGACCGCACTCTCTGCCCCTCCCCCTCCTCCTGCACTCTCTCTCCCCCCTCCCCCTCCCCTCTCTCCCCCCTCCCCCTCCCCCTGCGCTCTCTCCCCCCTCCCCCTCCCCCTCCCCCTCCTCCCTCTCTCCCCCTCCCCATCCCCCTCCTCCCTCTCTCCCCCTCCCCCTCCTCCCTCTGCTGACTCCGCCGCTGCGCCTCGCCTTCTGACCTCACTCTCTCTCCTCCTCCTCCTCCTCCTCCCTCTGCTCTCACTCCCTTTGTTCCTGCCACCACTCCCCTCTGACCCCTCCCCCTCCCTCTCCCCACTCTCCTCCTCTCCCTCTGTCACGTCTGTCTCTGCAGCCCCCCCCTTTCCCCCCCTTTCTTTTCTCACTTCCTTTTTCTCTCTCCATTCATCTTCTAGGTTTTTGTATTGAAGCCCGAGGATGGAGAGCTCAGCAGGGAGAGAGAGAGAGAGAGCAGCAGGAGAGAGAGAGAGAGCAGCAGGAGAGAGAGAGAGAGAGCAGGGAGAGAGAGAGAGAGCAGCAGGAGAGAGAGAGAGAGAGAGCAGGGAGAGAGAGAGAGAGAGCAGCAGGAGAGAGAGAGAGAGAGCAGCAGGAGAGAGAGAGAGAGAGAGAGCAGGGAGAGAGAGATAGCAGCAGGAGAGAGAGAGCAGGGAGAGAGAGATAGCAGCAGGAGAGAGAGAGAGAGATAGCAGCAGGAGAGAGAGAGAGAGAGCAGGGAGAGAGAGATAGCAGCAGGAGAGAGAGAGAGCAGGGAGAGAGAGAGAGAGAGCAGCAGGAGAGAGAGAGAGAGAGAGAGAGCAGGGAGAGAGAGATAGCAGCAGGAGAGAGAGAGAGAGCAGGGAGAGAGAGATAGCAGCAGGAGAGAGAGAGAGAGAGAGCAGCAGGAGAGAGAGAGAGAGAGAGAGAGAGAGAGAAGGGAGAGAGAGAGGAGGGAGAGAGAGATAGCAGCAGGAGAGAGAGAGATAGCAGCAGGAGAGAGAGAGAGAGAGCAGGGAGAGAGGGAGCAGCAGGAGAGAGAGAGAGCAGGGAGAGAGAGAGCAGCAGGAGAGAGGAGAGAGAGAGAGCAGGAGAGAGAGAGAGAGCAGGGAGAGAGAGAGCAGCAGGAGAGAGAGAGCAGCAGGAGAGAGAGAGCAGAGAGAGAGAGAGAGCAGGAGAGAGAGAGAGAGAGAGCAGGAGAGAGAGAGAGTAAGAGAGAGAGAGCAGCAGGGAGAGAGAGAGATAGCAGCAGAGAGAGAGAGAGCAGGAGAGAGAGCAGGAGATAGAGAGCAGGTAGAGAGAGAGAGAGTAAGAGAGAGAGCAGGAGAGAGAGAGCAGCAGAGAGAGAGAGAGAGAGAGAGAGAGAGAGAGAGAGAGAGAGAGAGAGAGAGAGCTCAGCAGGGCGACCCTTACCTTGATTGTTTTGGTCTGCAGTTTGAGACCGTTGAGCGTGTTGATGGCCTTGTCTGCGTCGTTAGGATCTACGTAGTTTACGAACCCGTAGCCCAAACTCTGACCTGCAGGAGAGAGAGAGCAGGGAGAGAGAGACACACGCAGTCAGCAGAGAGACACACATATCTATATCTGTACATATGACTTACTACCATAGTGTCTTTATACCTGTATCACTGTACATATTAATACTATATCTATATCTGTACATATCTCTTACCTACTCTTACTAGTTACACTGCTGGCCAGTATGACTTACTACCATAGTGTCTTTATACCTGTATCACTGTACATATTAATACTATATCTATATCTGTACATATCTCTTACCTACTCTTACTAGTTACACTGCTGGCCAGTATGACTTACTACCATAGTGTCTTTATACCTGTATCACTGTACATATTAATATTATATCTATATCTGTACATATCTCTTACCTACTCTTACTAGTTACACTGCTGGCCAGTATGACTTACTACCATAGTGTCTTTATACCTGTATCACTGTACATATTAATACTATATCTATATCTGTACATATCTCTTACCTACTCTTACTAGTTACACTGCTGGCCAGTATGACTTACTACCATAGTGTCTTTATACCTGTATCACTGTACATATTAATACTATATCTATATCTGTACATATCCCTTACCTACTCTTACTAGTTACACTGCTGGCCAGTATGACTTACTACCAAGTTCAAGTTTGTTTTTATTTGTCAGAACAGAATACAGTATACTTTATAATGAAATGCTTGTTAGTTACTTGTTAGTAAAGTCAATATACATATATACAATATACAATACAGAGTAAAATGAGTATCAGTGAGGTAGAATGCAGAGGTACAAAACTTGGGGTAGGGTGCAAATCTCTTTAATAATAGATGAAGTGTCTAAAGTGAATAAAGTGAGTGGTAAGGTGAGTGTTGTGGATGTGTGTGCAGTGTATGTAGATGATGGGTTGTTACATAGTGTCTTTATACCTGTATCACTGTTCATTTTAATACTATAACTCTGTACATACATCTGATTAGCACTATACTCAGTAGTAGTAATTTATAATTGTATACCCAGTTTAATCACCTGTACATTGTATATTACTGTTGCACTTTACTGTTACATTTGCACTCTGGTTGGATGCCAAACCTCTTTTTATTGTACTGTACTTTGTGCTGTATGATGACAATACTGTGTTGTATGATGACAATACTGTCTTGTATGATGACAATACTGTGTTGTATGATGATGATACTGTGTTGTATGATGACAATACTGTGCTGTATGATGACAATACTGTGTTGTATGATGACAATACTGTCTTGTATGATGACAATACTGTGTTGTATGATGACAATACTGTGTTGTATGATGATGATACTGTGTTGTATGATGATGATACTGTGTTGTATGATGATGATACTGTGTTGTATGATGACAATACTGTGTTGTATGATGATGATACTGTGTTGTATGATGATGATACTGTGTTGTATGATGACAATACTGTGTTGTATGATGACAATACTGTGTTGTATGATGACAATACTGTGTTGTATGATGACAATACTGTGTTGTATGATGATGATACTGTGTTGTATGATGATGATACTGTGTTGTATGATGACAATACTGTGTTGTATGATGATGATACTGTGTTGTATGATGATGATACTGTGCTGTATGATGATGATACTGTGCTGTATGATGACAATACTGTGTTGTATGATGATGATACTGTGTTGTATGATGATGATACTGTGTTGTATGATGACAATACTGTGTTGTATGATGATGATACTGTGTTGTATGATGACAATACTGTGCTGTATGATGATGATACTGTGTTGTATGATGATGATACTGTGCTGTATGATGACAATACTGTGTTGTATGATGATGATACTGTGTTGTATGATGATGATACTGTGTTGTATGATGACAATACTGTGCTGTATGATGACAATACTGTGTTGTATGATGATGATACTGTGTTGTATGATGATGATACTGTGTTGTATGATGATGATACTGTGTTGTATGATGATGATACTGTGTTGTATGATGACAATACTGTGTTGTATGATGATGATGATACTGTGTTGTATGATGACAATACATTTTAATCTAATGTAATCTAATAATTCTCCAGGAAAGATATAACATTATAGAGGTTAAATGACCGAACTTCCAGCGTGGAAATGAAACATAACCATGGAGCTGGAAGGTCAAAGGTCACCTGTTATATTGTCACTAAGGCATGGGGCTGGAAGGTCAACGGTCACCTGTTATCTTGTCTCTAAGGCATGGAGCTGGAAGGTCACCTGTGATCTTGTCTCTGACCAGTTTGCAGGACTCGATCTCCCCGATGCTGCCAAACAGACTCTTGAACTCCTCCTGCGTCATGTTCTGAGGCAGGTAGTTGACGATCAGGTTGGTCTTGCTGTCATCCGTGGAGCCGTTGGTGCTGATGACCGGGCCGTTGGGCAGACTGGTTCCACTCGGACCGTTGGACACCTGGGTTTCCATGGTGCTGATTATCTGGGGAGGAGGGAGAGGGCGGAGTCAGAACATGTGACCAGGAGAGGGCGGAGTCAGAACATGTGACCACATGACAGGGAGGAGGGAGAGGGTGGAGTCAGAACATGTGACCAGGAGAGGGCGGAGTCAGAACATGACACATGACAGCCTATATATATATATAGTAATATATTAAACATGTATAAATCACACAGTGACTCACACTGGCAGCATCAGCATCCTTGCTAACAGGGAATTGGATGCTGTCCACACAGACCCCCCCCCCCCCCTTCACCATCCCCCCACTCCCCCCTCTCCCTCCCTCCCTCCTCCCTGCCTCTGGTCCTGCAGATGTCACGGCCCCCCTTCCCCCGCGGTCAAACATCATGACATCATTAACAGGCTGAGGGGACCAACTCATCTATAACTTGTGACCATCTCATCTATAACTTGTGACCATCTCGTCTATAACTTGTGACCATCTCGTCTATAACTTGTGACCATCTCGTCTATAACTTGTGACCATCTTATCTATAACTTGTGACCATCTCATCTATAACTTGTGACCAACTCGTCTATAACTTGTGACCATCTTATCTATAACTTGTGACCATCTCATCTATAACTTGTGACCAACTCGTCTATAACTTGTGATCATCTCATCTATAACTTGTGACCATCTCGTCTATAACTTGTGACCATCTCATCTATAACTTGTGACCATCTCGTCTATAACTTGTGACCATCTCGTCTATAACTTGTGACCATCTCATCTATAACTTGTGACCATCTCGTCTATAACTTGTGACCAACTCATCTATAACTTGTGACCATCTCATCTATAACTTGTGACCATCTCGTCTATAACTTGTGACCATCTCATCTATAACTTGTGACCATCTCATCTATAACTTGTGACCATCTCGTCTATAACTTGTGACCATCTCATCTATAACTTGTGACCATCTCGTCTATAACTTGTGACCATCTCGTCTATAACTTGTCACCATCTTATCTATAACTTGTGACCATCTCGTCTATAACTTGTAACCATCTCGTCTATAACTTGTGACCATCTCGTCTATAACTTGTGACCATCTCATCTATAACTTGTGACCATCTCGTCTATAACTTGTGACCATCTCGTCTATAACTTGTGACCATCTCGTCTATAACTTGTGACCATCTCGGTGTCACAGCCACTAAAGTGTTAAATGCAGTCTGTCGTCCAATGAAACAATTGACCATATTCACATGGTGGCCATTTCGTTTTTATGTCGCGCTCAGATTGGGATTAAAATGCAGATTAAAATAAGAAATGAAGCATAATTAAGTGGAACAAATACTTTAAAATAAGGTTAAACATATAAAGTATTTAAGTAAAGGAATTGGTAAAAAAATAGATGGTATCATGTAAAATCTGATTCATTTCAAGTTGATTGAAGGACAAGTGCACGTTCAGTGTCAAAACAGGCCTTTAACCCTTTCACTGCCGCACTACCAAACTGTTAACCCTTTCACTGCGACAATACACAGAATGTTAACCCTTTCACTGCCACACAACAGCAGGGTAACCCTTTCACAGCCACACTACAGAAGGTTAACCCTTTACTATCACACTGCCGACGGTAACCGGGTTAACCTTCTGTAGTGTGGCAGTGAAAGGGTTCATTTGTAATGATGCTGAATGTTATTTTGTGTTTGGTCAGCAAACAGGTGATTGTAATCAACTAGCAGGTGATTACCATTATGACACCTGTGGCCAATGAGCTGTGGTCTACCATCACATGTGACCTCAGCCTCCCAACAAGACCAATCTACTGAGCATGCCTAATGAGGGAGAAATATTCTACTGAATCGTTTATATTAGGATTTTCTTGTTGAGCAATGCAGCCAAACAGTTTAGAATATGTGTACATGAACGTTTCACAGTTATGATGCCCCTCTAGCGCATGGAATTAACTCCAATAAAGCTTGAGATTCTCCCCTCTGTTTAAAACCTTGATCTTCAACCTTTGTCAATCAAGTTGTACATGTTTTAATTGATTGTTATCCTTACTTGTCTTATTGTTATGATTTTATATGCTGTGTGGTTTTAATATTTCTGTGTGTACACTCGACGTGACATGAGGGAAACCTCGGTTGCCCCTTTCGAGGTCAAATAAAAGGTTTGAAATGAAATATAAATATTTCTGAGCATATAGTTTGGTCCAGAATTCCGAATGTATTTCAGTCCGAACAATTGGCTCCGCCAGACGACCTCCATTAAAGTGTTTAGGTAAACAACACGGTGCTGCGTGTCCACCGCCCTCTAGTGGTACGAGACGCTGCTGCTCTCTCCTGGCTGCTGCGTGAGCCAGTCGGGCTAAACACTGCCCTCTAGTGGTACGA
>NC_140178.1:1115731-1117663 GCF_963971535.1 Notolepis coatsorum
GAAGAAGGACGGCAGCGATCCATCTTAACCAGATACTGTAACGGTGTCATCATAACAGATACTATAGGATGGTGTCATCATAACAGATACTATAGGACGGTGTCATCATAACAGATACTATAGGACGGTGTCATCATAACAGATACTATAGGAGGAGCTGGTGTCACCAGAGGATTTAACTGCTGTGATCATATATGGATATATATATTTAATGGATTTTGAACATTTCAATCAATAGTTGAGGAGAGTGATCCTTTATACATTATCTGTAGATACTATATCTATATCTGTACATATCTGTTGATACTATATCTATATCTGTACATATCTGTTGATACTATATCTATATCTGTACATATATGTACATACTATATCTATATCTGTACATATCTGTACATACTATATCTATATCTGTACATATCTGTTGATACTATATGTATGTATTATGTACATATCTGTAGATACTATATCTATATCTGTACATATCTGTAGATACTATATATATATATATGTACATATCTGTAGATACTATATCTGTAGATACTATATCTATAGTGCTGCATAATGACAATACATTTGAATCTAATCTAATCAATGCAGACAAAAAATTACTGCCCTTTGGAAAACAACTCCATCTTCCACAGATTTGAAACAAGCCTCAACATCAATGTGGAACGCCCTACCCAAAGCTGTAAAGGAATGTGAATCACTACCCACTTTCAAAACCACTCTCAAGGAACACCTACGGGAGACTGCAATTAGAAACTGGCCCCTACAAATGTCCTAACCCAACCCCCTCCAATGTACAGTAATTTACCTAGTATGGTTTTGTCAATATTCCAATGTACAGTTTTGCTTGTTTGTACAGTGTTTCCCCCCCCCCCCAACCCCCTCCAATGTAAATGACCTAGTATGGTTGTCAATATTCCAATGTACAGTTTTGCTTGTACAGTTGTACAGTGTTTCCCCCCCCCCCCACCCAACCCCACCCAACCTCCTCCAATGTACAGTTTTCACGTCAAATGTATATACTCCCTTTTCTGGACTCTTTTTGTATCACAAACAGTACTGTATTTTAAAATCTGGTATGTCATAAATGTATAGATGTAGCAGTACTGTCTATCTGTATGTCATGTATGTCATATATGTTATGATGAATTGAAAATGGGGGACCCTGATGTAAACAAGACGAAAGTCTTTCTCTGGTCTGCATCCCCTTAACAATTGTATGTATTGAGCTGTACTGTATTGTACCCATTCTGCAATCTGTTAATACAATTTTCAATCACCTGCGCGGGGTGCAATTAGCACCGTGCAATCCATTCTTTGTGGAAAGGCTTGATTTAATTGTTCATCACAAAACGTGTCCGGCCTCACCAGTGTGTATATAAATGAAGGAGTACATTCCTTACTTAAAGAGGACAGGTAGATTGCCAGGTGTGAACCTAATGACCAATCGTTGTGACGATGTCACAATCACATCAATCAAGTCATTTGAAACCAGTACCATGTATTATTATTACTCATATAACTCAATCATCCACAAAGTTTTTCATATGTGCACATGTTATACATACATAATGTACATTACTGCTCCTTTGTACTCTGGTTAGATGCAGACTTAAGGGAGGACCGTGTTAACCTTCTGTAGTGTGGTGGTGTAAGGGTTAACCTTCTGTAGTGTGGTGGTGGTGTAAGGGTTAACCTTCTGTAGTGTGGTAGTGTAAGGGAGGTACCACAGCTCTGCCCTCGCTGGCCCAGTCCAGGACACCAGAACCACTACTGACCAGAAGAACATGTCGTCCCAAGATTCTGTCCGATTCTTGTTGTTTAAAACCCGGGTTACCGTTCCACGCTTTCTTCTATTTTGGGGTCTGAGAGAGAGTCTCCCTCAATATTTAATGTCCTGCATCAGCATCAGCATCATCGGGC
>NC_140178.1:1117863-1187863 GCF_963971535.1 Notolepis coatsorum
ACATATTTATTGTCTCATTTGTGTGAAATATCATATAATATATGCTCCAATCATGTTTATTTTATTTTTATTCAATTACTCGTTCATGAAAACCTAGGTACAGGCACCAACATCACCATTCTAGGTTCAATAGAATAAAAGTTATGAAGCGTAATTCGAAATAAATACAGAAATTGCAGCCATCTTTGATTTTTGCCATACCAGAATATTCAAAACATCAATATTTGAACTCAACACAGTATTAACTTAAAATAGCAATACAAAATTATATTACACATCAATTGTGTGAACATTAAGATGTTTTTAAAGAATTCATGATTTCGATTGTGGCCATTTTGGATACATTTTTATTAAATTCAACTAGTTTCTTGACACTCAAGCCAACATTTTTCTATAGATCCATATCTTCAAATTAGAAGTGAAAACGAAACTTTCGCATACATTTTAAATGACTGAGTGTCCAGGCACCCCACTATCAGAAAAGTGTGTGGTTTTCTGGTCAGCAGGAGATGTGCATCTCTGGCAGCTTATGGTCAGTTGAGTGCAGTGGTGCAGTGCTGGTATAACTCGGTATAACGGCGTTATACCTCGGTCACTGAGGCTGAAGTACGCGCAATCGCTTTTTACATGGCATTATCCAACCGGACTCCCGGAGAAGCATGCAGCTGCAGAGCCGCAGAGCCAGCGGCGCTCTCTGGGCCGCGCGCTGACGGCCGCGCTGTGAGGCAATAGTATCCAGCTGCAGGACGAGAGCAGCCAAAAAAAACTGTGCATGCGAAGACTTACTGTCAATTTGCCACTGCACCACTGGTTGAGTGTTACACCCTGGTAGGTACTAGGTAGTAGTATACGGATAGTAACATAGTACATAGTAGTAAGGTACTAGTAAAAGACAGTTATTTATATTGTTGACAGAATCTGGCTATGGGGCGACAATAATGTGGTCAAGAGGCATGGTTTCTATCTTTAGCCTTTGGAGTGGTTTATTCATTCACATGTTAAACAGCAGCACATGAGTCCTCCTCTCCGTGAGAGGCAGGTGGGGGAAAGAGGTAGAGGGGGAGGAGACATCTCTTTATATACTCGCCACCTGGTGGTATCATGAGTGGCTCTGCCTAGAGCGCCCTCTAGTGGAAACAGTTATATATGCAGTTAGACAGTTACTTGCAATCCTACATAGAACCTCTAACTTTAACATATATATATATTATATTGTAGAAATCGTCGGAATAGAGAAACGCACAATTTCTATCAGTTGACAACACAAAGCCGTGTGTCATTTATTTCGCAGTAGCACAAGTGACAGCTGTCAGAACTATGCCGGGCTAGCTTCTGACAGCTCGTAGTAATCAAACATTTATCAATGAAACCCCACACAGGGCGTCTCCTCTCAGCCCAACCCCAAAACCAACCTCCTTAAAGTGACAGTGCCCCATCAACACATCAAAACAATACCATGGGGAATTATGTCTCTATAGAACCCACTACAATATAAATATTATATTTATTAAGGTTATTTATTTATTTGCATCTCAGATATTGATTGAAGAGGTGTGTTTCTATATGGGTGACATGTCCCCATACACAGGGCATACGAAGGCATTCGCATGCAGTCACCAGCTCTCCACCCAATCCAATGCCTATATGGGAGATTTCCCACGACCTGTTAAGACGGCACTCTCTTACGTTAAGACAGCACTCTCTTACGCCACCATCGCCAAAACACCAAAAGAGCATCAAATCACTGACCTCTAGGACCATCATTCAGGTCATAGTACCAGTTAGATTAGATTACATTGAAATGTATTGTCATCATACAGCATAAGTACATTACAATGAAAATAAGGGTGGCATCCAACCCCAGTGCAAATGTAACAGTAAAGTGCAATAGTAATATTAATATAGTGATTAAGCTGGGTATGATATATACATTTGTTCTACTGAGTATAATGCTAATCACATGTATGTATGTACAGAGTTGTAATATATTTAAATGTTTAAAAAAAAATCTTATGTACCCCAGTTGCTATTGCATTTCATTACATGTATATGTACATACATACCAACTATTCGCCTGTTTTATTCTCCACCCATCCATAGCAACACTATTATCACCGACATCCAAGAAGGGGGATCCCCCCTTGAACGGCCCTTCTATGGTTTCTCTCCTCCACATCGCTTGTGGTGCTTTTTTCCTATTGCTAGGTTTTTCCTTACCTTTGCTGGGGTATGTCTGGGAGTGTTGCATTTATTACTTTACATTTATTTTGGATTTCATGGTGGGTTTTTTGTTCTTGATTTATTGGGATGTTACTTCTTGAATAGTTTAAAGAAGACTTGTCCGGCGCATGGGGACATTAACTTGTGATTTCGGGCTTTACAAATTAATTTGATTTGATTTAATATGCATTTATATGTCCAGTGATACAAGTATAAAGACACTATGGTCAGGCACTCTACTACTGGCCCCTGAGCAGCTAACACTGGAGCGGTTAAAGCTGAGGTGCCTTGCGAGCAGGCACGTGCACACATAGAGCCCAACGGGTGCACAAGCACCTGCCCTTTTGTGCCTCATAAAAAAGTGCCCTTTTTATGCCAATTATTTTTACCATATTTTCTTTTTTACCTCCATATAGAGAGTGATCTGCAATCTGCTTGGGTTGGGGGTGCAATTCCTAACAGGCTCAACCATATGGATAAAAGTTCCCATATTATGTGCATTACACAAACTAAAAACAGATATTACATTACATTACACAAACTAAAAACAGATATTACATTACATTACACAAACTAAAAACAGATATTACATTACATTACACAAACTAAAAACAGATATTACATTACACAAACTAAAAACCGATATTGTCTTAATTACTAGAAGAAAGAAATGCACCACCTTTGGCTGATAGTAATTTATTCATTTTTTTTTTTTTTAAACTTAATTTTTTAGCGTTTATCGCTTTTCTGGTCAAGCATGACCGACAGTTGTAGGGTGAAACGGGAGAGAGAGCAGGGGGAGACATTCGGCAAATGACGGCGAGTCCGGGAATCGAACTCGGAGTCAACCAGATCCGTGACGCAGCACGGAGTCCCGCGACGCAGCGCGGTAACATGGTGTGCTACTGGAGCACCCCATTTATTCATTTCTTAGGATTTCTTTTGGTCTAATAAATGTTTAAGGTGGTTAATGAATTCAACTATTTTTTTGTAAATGTGGGGCCAAATCTGGCAGATGCCATTCAAAAACACGATGAACCATTACAGGAAGGATGGAGAGGAGATAGTAAAGTACTGCAGTCTATGTTTTTGGGAAATGTCAGTGAAGCAGAAATCATGTCCATTGTATCAAAGTCAAAGAATAAGACATCCATTGACAGTGATGGGATAGATATGATTATAGTGAAGAAGACAATTGATTGTATAATCAAACCTCTCTGTTATATTTGTAATCATTCTTTTCAGACAGGTATTTTTCCAGACAGGATGAAGGTAGCAAAAGTGATCCCACTTTACAAAGTAGGAGATAAGCACAGCTTCACTAACTATAGACCAGTGTCATTGCTCTCACAGTTCTCGAAAGTGCTTGAAAAACTGTTTTCGCATAAGTTAGATGGTTTTGTGGAAAAGAACAAACTGCTGAGCGACTGCCTTAATGAATATTATTGAAGAAATAACAACAGCAACAGATAAAAGGAAATTAACAATAGGGGTGTTTATTGATTTAAAAAAGGCAATTGATACCTTAGATCAGTGGTTCTCAACTGGTCTAGCCTCGGGACCCAACATTTTCCTTAGTCATTAAGTTGCGACCCAAAAATTTTAACCACTATGATTTATGTACAAAAAAAATAAACATTTGCAGTAATACGCAATCTTTCAAAACATGAAATAAACACAAAAAAGTGCAACAAAAGTGCAACTATTGCTAAAAACCCAATGAAATAAACTAATAATAAATAATATATCCTTCTTAGCAGACTTCTTAGCTTAACATCCCAGGGAACTAATGGGATAACTGGGGATGTTGTTTGCTCCTGACAAGAGTCTCAAAGTCTGGGGTGATGGTAGACAAAACAACTCTGAGGTCATGCTCAATGTCCAATCTGTTCCTCTGCTTTGTCTTCAGCTGGACCAGAGCTGAGAAGCCACTTTCACAAAGATAGGTAGTGCAAAAAAAAAAAAAAAAAAAAAAATTAAACTTTTTTTTTTTTTTTTTTTATTACTCACACATCCGCGACCCACTCAAAATGGCCCCGCGACCCACTTTTGGGTCGCGACCCACCAGTTGAGAAACACTGCCTTAGATCATAATATTCTAATTTCTAAATTACGTTCATATGGTGTGAGAGGAATGGTTCTAGAATGGTTGAGCAGTTATCTCCACAATAGGCAACAATATGTGCAGTTGGCAGATGGCAAATCTGAGCTCATGAAAATTGAATGTGGGGTACCGCAAGGTTCGGTTTTGGGGCCCAAACTCTTTCTTTTATATATTAATGACATTTGTGATGTTTCAAAACTATTAGTTTGTCTTGTTTGCTGATGATACAAATTTTTTTGCTCTGGAAATAATTTAAAGGAACTAGCTGAATATATTGTGTATGAAATGACAAAGCTAAAGAAATGGTTTGATGTAAATAAGCTATCACTGAATCTGAAAAAAAAAGATATTTATGATTTTTGGCAATCGAAAACTAGATGAAAATATAGTACTGACCATAGATGGAGTTGATATAGAGAGAGTTAATGAATTTCGTTTTCTTGGTGTGATTATGGATGATAGAATAACATGGAAATCGCACATAGCACACGTTAAAAAAAAGATGTCCAAGAGTATTTTTGTTATGAATAAAGTAAAGGATGTGTTAGAGTATGAGGCAATGAAAACACTCTACTGTTCACTCATCTCACCTTATATCAGTTATTGTGTTGAAGTATGGGGGAATACTTATGGGACCAATATAAAACCATTATATATACTACAGAAGAGGGCTGTAAGAATCACACATAAAGTGAATTATCGAGAACACACAAATATATTATTTATTAAATCTAGAATAATTAAACTTGAAGACATGGTTAAGTTTCAAACAATGTTAATTATGTTTAGGGCAAGAAATAATACACTGCCAGAAAAACTACAAAATCTTTTTCATTTAGAAAGTGAGTTTAGTAGGAGAAAATACAGTTTGCATGTACCACACTTAAACAGATGTGTCCTTCAGTTATTGGTGTAAAGTTGTGGAATTCTCTCCATAGCGAGCTTAAGGGATGTAATAGTGTTTATCAATTCAAAAAAAATTATAAAAAATAAATATTTAGTCAGTATGAAAATCAAATGTGATCTGAATAGTGAGATTATTATTATTTTTTCTCTCTTTCTTTTATTCTTTATTATTATTATTATTATAAAACTATATAACTGGATTGTTCTTGTATAATGGTATAAATTATTATTTGTGTAAATTAGGTTATATGCCGACCATTAAGTAAATACTTGTTTAGTTTAGGAATAAGGGGCAGGTAACTATAAGATTTATTCTTCTTCCTGCTCCTTTTGTCCATGGAATGATATTTATGATTGTGTAATGAAGAAACTCTGATGGTATGATTCCATGTGGCAAATAAAAACTCTGAACTGAACTGAACTGAACTAGATGGATCCCCCCACTGCCTCCTCCTCCTCCTCCTCCTCCTCCTCCTCCTCCTCCAGGGGTCACTGCAGGGGTCACTGCAGGGCGCCACGGGGAGCAGCGTACTGGCTCATGTTAGGCAGGCCATGCATTATGCAGCAGCTTAGGCCACAGTGCCGGATCTTCATGTCCTCGGCTACAGTCCACCTGTCGCTGCTCTGGTCGTAGCGCTCCACGTTGGACATGGTGGTGAAGTCATTGGAGCCTCCGACCACGAAGAGCAGGTCATCCAACACCCCGATGCCAAAGTCGCTGCGGGGGGTGAGCATGGTGGGCAGGGCGCGCCAGGAGTCAGTCAAGGGGCTGTAGGCCTCCGCGCTACGCAGGTCGTTTACTCTGTCAAACCCTCCCACCTGAGGACAGGACACATGAGAGGAATGTTTTAGTGTGTGGCTCAGGCAGGCAGGCAGGCACACACTGTATTAATCCACTTAGGGAAATGAGGGCGTCACAGCAGCATTGCAAGTCAAATGATACATATCTATAAAGATATCTAGTATAAATGTGCACCTACCGCATAGACTTGTCCTCCGTACGCAGCGACTCCCACTCTGCTACGCCTGCTGCTCATGGGGGCGATCAGAGTCCACTGGTCGGTGTCTGGGCTGTAGCACTCAGCTGTGAGCAGACACTCCCCCCCGTTCTCGCCACCACAGATGTAAACCTGTAATAAGAAAGAATATTCTAATTTAGTTTATATATTCCATTTTATTTCATTGTACTTTAATTGTCTTGTCTGTTAATGTTGATGGACCAAAGGACAAGACAAAATCCTTGTATGTGCAGCTGACTTGATGAAGACATTTCTGATTCTGAATGATACCCACCTTGTCATGGAGGGCTGCTGCCCCTGCGGCGCTCCTGTGCTCCAGCATGGGTGAGATCAGTGTCCACTGGTTGGTTTCAGGCTCGTAGCACTCGGCGGTGTTCAGATCCACGCGTCTGTCGCACCCTCCCATGGCGTAGATACAGCCGTCCAACGCAACCAAGCTGACGTGACAGCGGCGTGAGTGCATGGGAGCCGCCTGCAGCCAGCTGCGAGTCATGGGGTTGAACCTGCACACACTGCTGAGAGGCTCTACGCCGTCCCAGCCACCAACGCAGTAGACCAGACCGTGGAGATAAGCGGTGCCGTGGTGGTAGACCCGGGGACTCTCCGCCTCAACGCTCACGTCCATCCATCCACCGGCTCGGATATCGTAAGCCTCCATGCCATTGGCCGCCATGCCACTCCGGCCTCCGATGGCCAATAGGACCTCCTGGGGCAGGCGTGGGCGGATCAGGGGGTTTGGGAGCCTGTCGGAGCCAGGGGGTTTCAGGACGCTGAGGATGAGGAGCCTGCAGTCGTGGCTGTCCCTCATCACAGGGTTGTTCTGGATGTTGTTCAGCAAGTAGTCAGGCCTCATCAAGCCCATGCGAACCTGGGAAGAGACAAGCAGACAGCGGGTACAACTTAAGTGGTCTGCACACGGCGGGCGACCGACGTCGCCTGGCGATGTGATCGTCTGTCGCTCAACGACAATCGCCTGGCCCCCCACACTAGAGGCGACCATTCACAGGTATAATAATGTGTCGCTCTGTCTAGCTGGGGGTGTGGTTACTTGTTTCCCCCCGGAGGGAGATATAGGAGGACGGACCGGATGTTAGGTTGAAGCTAGCGTATTAGCAGGTAGCAGGTGTTGTGCATTACGAGGGGAGTATTAACCTGTAAAACCCATATTGAGCTGGAATTAAACCACCATATATACGAATACAACCTCTCCTCATTCTTCCTGACATTACTGCATGCCTGATCGCTACAATACGTTCACTACCACCTATTGGACAAGTATTATGCACCTGCTGAGAGAGGATGTTTTTTCACTGAAGACGCAAACTGTTCTGTTCTCAACCATCATTTTCTTTGGACAATAAACCTTATAAACTACAGCTGCAGCCTGGACATTAAACTCTGTCAACACCCACAACTTATTTTGTTACCCGAGTATAAAAACACTAGTAGGTGCATCGTGGCGCATTGTTCATTTATTAGTTAATGACAAGCTGCCACTATAGCTTCTCCAACTAACGTTATTTATTTAAATCTAAGTAGCATGGTAATAATACGTAGAATATTGATCAATGAATGTATTGATAAATTAATGGTGTACAAATGATACACCAGTAGAAGTTCTGTACTACTTCTACTATAGAAGTCATGTTATTTCCTCATTGTCCTTGCTCTGTCGCCTGCCGTCGCCTAAAAAAATAGGATCGAGGCGATTTTTAGCCAGGCGACAGAAATAGCTGCGCGACCGTCGCTTCAAAATCTCCTGCTGTGTGGGTTGTCTCATTCGTAACAATGGACACGATACAATTATGTCGGTCGGCTCACAAAAAAAGTCGGTCGCCTGGCAAAAATCGCTCGCCGTGTGCGGACCCCTTTAGACATCGGTTGTAGACGGTTTCTGTTGCTAGGGAACAGTTTGGACTAGGGATGCTCGATATTGGCTTTTTTACCGATACCGATATACCGATATTGTCCAACTCTTAATTTCAGATACCGATATCAACCGATATCACATTGTAATGCCGATATTGGCCGATAATATCAGTAGGCCGATAATATCGGACATCATTTCTATAGAAATGTAAAAAAATATATATATATATTTTTTTTGAAAACCGATAACGATATTTTCCGATATCACATTTTAATGCCGATATCGGCCGATAATATCGGTAGGCCGATAATATCGGACATCCCTAGTTTGGACCCAAATGTTTGAGAACCACTGTACTAGGGAACCTAGTGTTGTTTTAATGTATTGCAATGCACAGTAATACAATTAGTTACCTTGGGCAGCAGCAAAGGGATGTGTGTTTTACGCTCCTCACAGGAGTGGTCGATCCAACGGAGGACGGCCTCAAACACCGTCTCCTCGCTCTTCACGTTCAGGTCATCCCTCTCGATGACGTCCACCAGTTGCTGCAGGGACAGCTCCACAAACTCCTGTGAGACGTGCAACATCTCCTCAAAGTGGCACACGATGAAGAGATGGGCCTTGCGCCTCAGGTCAGGGCAGCAGTACATGTCCGCGAACCTCCAGATGCCGACACAGTTTTCCAGAGACAGCTGGCCTTCTAGGAAGTCAGAGCACGCTCCTACTATACCAGTGACGAGAAGCTGGTCTGCAGCCACCAGAAGCTCTTCCACGTTCTCTGCTGTCACCAGCACAAAGTGTGTGTAGGCGTACTCTATGATGAGCTGCATCATACCCGGGGACACCCCAGGGATAGTGTAGACTGCTTTCTCTGAGTCGCTCCAGCGAGTGAAGAGGGTTCTGAGGGATGCAGAGTATAGAGATATCTGATCAGTAAGCAACATTCTATCCTGTGTACTAATATATATTCACTGTAGAAGTATAGGGTCTTAGCAAAGTAGAATTATAGTATCTTTCTACAGTAGAAGTACAGTATAGTATCTTTCTACAGTAGAAGTACAGTATAGTATCTTTCTACAGTAGAAGTACAGTATAGTATCTGTTTACAGTAGAAGTACAGTATAGTATCTGTTTACTAACCAAGCTAACCTGAACCAAGCTAACCTGAACCAAGCTAAACGTACCTGAAATAGGCGCTGCAGCCACACAGGATTGCCTTGTGGGCATTAAACTCGGTGCTGTTGACTTTAATAACCACATCACAGAACCTTCCCTCCAGACGCAGTTCATTAAGGATTGTACAGGACATTGTTTCCTTTTCCATGTGGGGATTTTTAAATTGTATCTACAGAATATATTCAAGCTGACAGACAAGTAGCCGGAAACAACAAGTGAGATCTTCACTTGTCTTCTGAGATCTGAGATCTTCTTCTTCTTCTTTTGAATTTCCGGCAGTGTAGACGCATCGTGCCCTCTGCAGTTCTTTTGATGAGCTCTTCTTCTTCTTCTTCTTCTTCTTTCTTCTCTTGAATTTCCCGCAGGCGTATTACTGCCCTCCTCAGTTCTTATACTACACTAGTGGTTTGGTTTCCATAGTTAGGCCTCTGGTAAATCAACTTTTGATTGTTTACCCTCTTCTTCTTCTCATCTTCAAAACACATTACTATCGACTCTATCTCCTTCTTCTCTGCTCCTCTTGCCTGTCCAATACTAATAAATACAATAACGCTATATCCTCTGATACAACTCTGACGCGTGCAGAAATATCAGCACTGACTCTGTGATCAGCTGGTGGTTCTCATTATCCATGCCAAAGAAAGATTTAAGAGAGAAGGGAGAGACTCCCAACTCTACCAGACTTTTATAAGAGAATTGTTGAATATATACTGTACACAAATGTTCTAGAATGATCTATTATGACATCATACTGTGACATCACAAATGTTCTAGAATGTTTGATTATGACATCATACTGTGACATCACAAATGTTCTAGAATGTTTGATTATGACATCATACTGTGACATCACAAATGTTCTATAATGTTTGAATATGACATCATACTGTGACATCACAAATGTTCTAGAATGTTTGTTTATGACATCATACTGTGACATCCAAATGTTCTAGAATGTTTGATTATGACATCATACTGTGACATCACAACGGAACATGTTTTGAGGTCCATTTGAATAATTTAAATAATATATATATATATATATATATATATATATATATATATATATATATATATATATATATATATATATATATATATATCCTTATTTTTCAATTTTTTTCTCCCATCCCAATTTCGTATTGCCAATTCTCCCCTCCCCTGTCTTGAACGTTGCTAGACTATGCCTCCCACTGGTCGGCTGTAGTCAGGATAGAAGCCTTGCATCACGTGTCCCCTCCGGTACACGAGGAGGCAGCCGTCGCATCTTTTCACCAGACAGCGCGGACTCTCGGTGGCGAGGAGTAACGCGTGGGAGGCTCACGCTGCCCCCGATGCTTCCTGTCTCTGCTGTGCAGGCGTCACCCAACCGACCTGTAGGAGTCGCCGTCCACAACGTCCAGATTACCACCCATCGACTTCCACCCGCTACCTCTGTCAATTGAGATAGTATGACGACTGGCCCAAGCCGCAGGCTCGAGACCGGAGTCTCTTGCATTGGTGACGAGCGCAATCACCGCTACGCCACCCAGCCGCCCCCTAATTTAAATAATATGTTGACATTAAAAAAGAACAAATAAAATTATTAAAAAAACTACATAAAACAATGATACAAATTATAATAAAATATTTAAGTAGAATTTATAGAAAAAGAAAAATAAGACAATGAAATAAAGATAATAATTAATTTAAAAGCTATTTTGTGCCAACTGAGTCTGCTGTCCTGTGGGATATAATACAGAATATACAGACTTGGGGTCTGTAGGGTAAGCACTTATTCCCTCCGCCCTGAACATTTATGGAGATGTATGGGCCTTTTAAGTCAGTGATAAAAGTGTCTTTCAAGGATAAGTGAGCTCCTGCACTGATTATTATAGTTCAATATTCAATATTTGATCACCAAAACCCCCCAAAAAGCATAAAAAGGCCCCTCCCCGCCCAAAAAGGGCCCCCAAAAATAGCACAGGCCCAGTGCCCTTTTCAGCCTTTGAGCACCTGCCCCTCTAAAGTCCTGTGCACGGCCCTGCTAAACACGTTTCACAATTATGCCACATCAATGTGGAACGCCCTACCCACAGCTGTAAAGGAATGTGAATCACCCACTTTCAAAACCACTCTCAAAGAGCACCTACTGGAGGCTGCAATTCGAAACTGGCCCCGGTAAATGTCCAACCCCCCCCCCACCCACCCAACCCCCTCCAATGTACAGTTTCTTCCCCCTCAAATGTATTTTTTTTTATTTAACCTTTATTTAACCAGGACGTCCCATTGAGATACAAGATCTCTTTTACAAGGGAGACTTGGCCAAGATGACAGCAATAACATTAGCAATATATCACACAAGAACATAATAAATATATATTATTCTCTTTTAGAAACTCTGTCTGTAAATAAACAGTACTGTATATTTGTATATCTTTTTTTTGTATTTTATTTTTTTATTATTTTTTAAACAAACACAAACAAACATGACAACACACGATTAGATATACAAGCATTGTTAACAGTGCACATCCAATTAAATCACCGTTTAGATAAATGTCTTATACAAGATATACCCCTAATACCTGCTATCTATTCCCTATCTATCTATTTGTATATCTTGTATGTCATAAATGTCTGGATGTAACACTACTAGGGGTGTAACGGTTCACAAAAAACACGGTACGGTACTTACCTCGGTTTTTAAGTCACGGTACGGGTTTTCTGTACAGTGGGGGAAAGTTTGGCTTTCCACGTTCCACTCAGGGGTGATGTAGTGTGCAGTAACTAACTGTACTTGTAGGGCTGTCAACGAATATTCTATATTGCTATATTTCTCGAAAAAGAGATCATTTGTTGAAGGCAGAGGTTCTGTGTAGGATTGTTAGTAACTGTCTAACTGCATATATAACTGTTTACACTAGTAAGTCTATCTGCATATATAACTGTTTCCACTAGAGGTCGCTCTAGGCGGAGACACTCAGGAGTACTACCAGGTGGGGAGTATAAATAGATATGTCTCCTCCCACTTCTTTCTCTCCCCCCAAGGCTCTCAGAGAGAGGAGACCTGTATGTTACTGCTGCTCTTCATGTGAATAAATAAACCACGCCAGTTAAGGCTCAAGATAGAAACCATGCCTCTTGACCACATTATTGTCGCCCTATAGCCGAATTCTGTTAACATCATTAATCTCAAGTGACTACCTGGTAAAATAAAGGTTAAATAAAATAAATAAATATTGAAATTAATAATCGACTTGTAATTTTTTTTTTATTATAATAATTATTATATTAGATTGTGAACAAAACAGCCCCCGGTGGGCGGTCGTTAGTGGTTAACATACCGTTGTATTTGTTCGGTACACTACACAGCCGTTCGGTTCGGTACGGTACACACTGAAACGGTTCGGTACGGACACGTGTACCTTTACACCCCTAAACAGTACTGTATATCTGTATGTTGCGTATGTCATAAATGTTATGATGAATTGAAAATGGGGGACCCTGATCTAAACAAGACGAAAGTCTTTCTCTGGTCTGCATCCCCTTAACAATTGTGTGTATTGAGCCGTACTGTATTGTACCCATTCTGCAATCTGTTAATACAGTTTTCAATCAATCAATCAAATTTCTCTTGAATGCTTTTCAGGAAGCTCTTATTACTCTTAAACTGGTATTTAATGCAAATAAAACTAAATTCAAGCTGTTTTCTAGAACCAGACATATTGATTATAATGGTTTGCATATATCTACTGTAAATTGATCTAGCATTGAGAGTCACTGAATATAGATATCTTGGCATTGGGCTTGATGATACATTAACATTTACATAATGATATAATCTTGCCAGAAAACTGCAAAAAAAATAAAGTATAGTCTGAACTTGGAAAGTCAGCCTTTTATTTTAATGCCCCAGCTTCTTGGAATGGCTATAAATAAATGAACACTCCGCTATCCTATGGAACATTTAAAACCATGATCACAAACCTCCCTGCTTCGGTATGTTTTTAATTGTATTCATTTATTTATTTATTTTCATCCGTGTCTTTTGTCCAATTTATTCAATGTCTCGCCGTCTAAACGGCCCCTCCCTCCCCCACTGCAATCTCGACATCATTGAACGTGAGGAAAAACCTCAATGATTCATTCGAGAATAAATTAAAGTTTGAAATGAAAATGAAAAGAAACTGGCTCAGCTGCAATCCATCATAAAGACAGTAGAGCAATATCTCCAAGGCGGTAGGTCTCAAACGTGGTCCGTTGTAATGACCGCTGAGGACACCTGCTTCTCTGACCAGAAACACGGTGAACAGCACCCTCTGCTGGTGTGATGTTGGTACCACATGTGCGACTCTGATTCCTGGCCTCCGGCGTCTCTTTGATGACAGTAGCGCCTACGAGTCGCCAGGTGTCGCTATTGTGCACGTTCTGAGGTTGTTCTATCACGTGGCATGGACAATGGGAATATTTGAGAGATAGAGAAGTGTGATATTCCTCTTTCCTATTAAAATTAATACTTAAATTTGAAATTGTATTAACCATAAGAAAATTAAATAGTAATTTTGTAATAAATACATTGCTGAACTAAACTAACCTACACTGTAACACGCAACACTTTGATGAACATTGTTACTCAGCAGATAGTTATACCCTTCTTGCTGTCTTGTCGCACAGAACTTGTAAGTCGCTTTGGATAAAAGCGTCAGCTAAATGACTAAATGTAAATGTAAAATTATAGTTATAATTATGAATTATAATTACCTAGTCTTACTAGTTACACTGCTGGCCAGTATGACTTACTACCATAGTGTCTTTATACCTGTATCACTGTACATATTAATACTATATCTATATCTGTACATATCTCTTACCTACTCTTACTAGTTACACTGCTGGCCAGTATGACTTACTACCATAGTGTCTTTATACCTGTATCACTGTACATATTAATACTATATCTATATCTGTACATATCTCTTACTAGTTACACTGCTGGCCAGTATGACTTACTACCAGTGTATTTATACCTGTATCACTGTACATATTAATACTATATCTATATCTGTACATATCTCTTACCTACTCTTACTAGTTACACTGCTGGTCAGTATGACTTACTACCATAGTGTCTTTATACCTGTATCACTGTACATAATACTATATCTATATCTGTACATATATCTTACTAGTTACACTGCTGGCCAGTATGACTTACTACCATAGTGTATTTATACCTGCATCACTGTACATATTAATACTATATATCTATACATATCTCTTACTAGTTACACTGCAGTATGACTTACTACCATAGTGTCTTTATACCTGTATCACTGTACATATTAATACTATATCTATATCTGTACATATCTCTTACCTACTCTTACTAGTTACACTGCTGGCCAGTATGACTTACTACCAGTGTCTTTATACCTGTATCACTGTACATATTAATACTATATCTATATCTGTACATATCTCTTACCTACTCTTACTAGTTACACTGCTGGCCAGTATGACTTACTACCATAGTGTCTTTATACCTGTATCACTGTACATAATACTATATCTATATCTGTACATATCTCTTACTAGTTACACTGCTGGCCAGTATGACTTACTACCATAGTGTCTTTATACCTGTATCACTGTACATATTAATACTATATCTATATCTGTACATATCTCTTACCTACTCTTACTAGTTACGCTGCTGGCCAGTATGACTTACTACCATAGTGTCTTTATACCTGCATCACTGTACATATTAATACTATATCTATACATATCTTACTAGTTACACTGCTGGCCAGTATGACTTACTACCATAGTGTCTTTATACCTGCATCACTGTACATATTAATACTATATCTCTTACCTACTCTTACTAGTTACACTGCTGGCCAGTATGACTTACTACCATAGTGTCTTTATACCTGTATCACTATATATTAAGTCAAAGTATTTATATTTTTTTTAATCATTAAGCTCTCATTTATGTGGATTCATAAAGTCAAAGGGTTAACCAATATTGTAACTCAAGTTTAAATGTAGGAAAATTAACTACATTTTAAGACATGTTGCTATTCCAAAAGTGTGCGTTTCTGTAGAATGACTTATAACTACAGTAATTTTCAGACTATAAGATGGATATACTTTATTGATCCCCTTGGGGAAATTCCAGTGACATACAGCTCATAGTCTCATTAACAACATCAACATCATATCACATCTGCATTTTCATATGGTCCACTGGTTTGGGCCTTGGAGTCGTTGCTTGGTTCTTGTCCTGATAAGAAAAAAACATTAGGCGTTACCAAACATGAATTAAGATTCCTTCCGTCTTCTGGTCATATCTATTGATGTTGCATCTCAAGCCTCAGGTTACCATAAGTCCACACCAATATTCAGACAGGGATAACTTTTATCATCACTGGCGACAACACTCATTTCCAAAAGAGAAACTAAAGACATTTGTGAGAAACTAACCTGTGTTAATGACTCAGTCAGGACCATGCATCCCATTCTTCCATCTCCTGGATCTGTACACAGAAAACTCGATTTATTAAACACTTTAGAGCTGCATCACTGGAATTATGCTGCCTTCAATAACTTCATACTAGGAAAAATCAAAAAGGCACATCAACTCGGGAGTTCCTAGTCACAAACCGCTATGATTTCTGAACCCAGTTCAGTCAAGCACATTCTGGTCATATCTATTGATGTTGCATCAAGCCTCAGGTTACCATAAGTCCACACCAATATTCAGACAGGGATAACTTTTATCATCACTGGCGACAACAGATTCATTTCCAAAAGAGAAACTAAGGACATTTGTGAGAAACTAACCTGTGTTAATGACTCAAGTCAGGACCATGCATCCCATTCTTCCATCTCCTGGTTATATGCTGGATCTGTACATAAAACACATTTGATTTATTAAAAAAAAAACACCCAAATTGCATTTCATTTATGCTGCCTTCAATAACTTAAATTCTGACTTCCTACTAGGAAAAATCAAAACAGCACATCAACTCGGGAGTTCCTAGTCGCAAACGGCTATGATTTCTGAACCCAATTCAAGCCTCAGCGTAATTTCAACATGGCCACTCGCATCATATAAATATGAGCCATTAGCCATTTTACATTTGCAAGTATATTAACTCTAAGTCACTGTAAACCCATCTTTGCAAGTTGTTGGTTTAGCATGTTCCCCACTTCCAACCTCCGACCATAAAACAAACTCTGCATAAAAGGAAATATTCCTTGATATACATCTATACTACCACGCACTCGGCTGTAGCATCCAAGTTCAAACAAACATCGTTACTTAGACTGGACGTCTCAGAGGAGGTTTGCATCGTCAGTTATCGCATCGGACGGCACTTCCAGGTCTCATCATTGAACCCACAGCAATTTCAAGAAGTCACCCTAAAGTACTTACCATTCAACAGGCGTCATCACAGTATCCAGTAGAGGGAAGTGGCAGTCTCGGGAACCTGCAACAAAACCAGGTATAATGTTGAAGTCAAGATTCTCAGCCATGAATCGGTTCAGAATAGAGTCTGCAGCAAGTCATCAGATACCATTGTACTTCCACAGTTAACATTCAGACAGGGATAACAAACTCATAATTGATTTCGCAGACAGTCGACAAAAGAGTGTTATTAATGTCACTTACATTGCTAGGCTGGGTCCTTCCTCCACGCAGCCTCCCATGGGACCACCATCTCTGTGGAACAGAAAACAACATCAGACACAGAAGCAAACAGGTGCGCTCACGGAATGAACCGCATGTCTCAGTTACAAGTGTGTTCTCACCGTCATTCAAACAAGGTAGATAATTGTAAAGGTTGCATCACAGACAGCACAAGGTAAAAAATAAAGGACACATGTAGGCACACAAAATATGAATATGGCCCTTGTTCCTCTTGGGTTTTAAAGACTTCATTCACCTTGTCATAGGGAGGGGGGGATGCCGTCAAACACCTTCAGTCTCTCCAGGGCGTGTGAATACTTCCCACAAGCCAGTTGTCCTTCCGCGATCCGATTGGCCACTGACGCTTCTCTCAGCGCCCAATCGCGTTACTCCTAACAATCGCGCCTAGCTTTCAGTTCCACAGCCCCAAGTCCTTCAGTCCGACAACATGGTCCTTGTACACCTTTCTGAACATAGCAGACGTAGTTGTCTCCTTGTTCGATTTTGATATCGTGCTTTAGCACAGCCAAAGCAAAAGGAGGCGTGTGGCCAATCGCAAATAACCCCATCAATGTGTCTATGGCCTTTTGTCCAACATCTCTATAGCGGATGGCATCTGCGACATGGAGATTATGATTGTACCTATTCACAATGCGAATGCGCAATCACGTTAATATAGAGAGATGAAAACAATATGTTATTTATATTGATGTGATGTTGTCGGACTGAAGGACTTGGGCTGTGGAACTGAAAGCTAGGCGCGATTGTTAGGAGTAACGCGATTGGGCGCTGAGAGAAGAGTCAGGCGCCAAGCAGATCGTGCAAACCGAACGCGGAAGGACAACTGGCTTGTGGGAAGTCTTCACGCCTGCAGGGCGGCCTGTCCTCGCTGGGTCTCGTGAGGGAGCATACCTGGTTTGGACAGACGCAAAACAGAAGATTAGGATTCTAAATCACATGTTGGAAAACAAATAGCAATACCATGCATGTTAGTGGTGTGATATGTTCTTTGACCCAAGCACATTATGTCCCGAACTCGACTCAGCAATCAGATCCGTTAGGTTTGTCTCATCAATAGATCAGTTTTGGGATAAAGTGCTCATCACAGTAGAGCACGGACAAATGTGCCGGGTAACATGAATTCTTAATGAATAAATCTTGCAACAAGGTCCAAAAGCCTCATAATATCTAGTATATTTTTATCTTCTTGTAAATTTCCAGCAGACGAAACACCCTTCGGCGTATTGCTGCCCAACTACAATAGTCTTCTTCTTGAGGTTTTACGGCGACCGGCCACCATTCGTTGGGGCATTAGCGCCATCTTCTGGTCTCTGTCACCTTCTACAATGTCCATATTCCTTCCCCATCATGTAGTGCAGCTAATCCTCCCCGACTGAGCCCCTCTGTGAGACACTCCTGGCCTCCTGTGGGCCGACTGGACTTCTTAGTCATTCACAAGCCCCTTCTCTAATTCCCTAACCACTCCCCCCATGTCAGACCCTCCATGCCCAAATGTTGAACTGCCACTCAATCACCTTAATCCTCTCCGTCCTGCCCTTAACCAAAGCATTAACAACCCCTGCCACAAAGGCGTATCTTTTGATCCATCCATGCCAATCTTAAAATCTTGCTACTTGCTGGTGTACATCTGGAGTCCATTGGTTTTAATGTTACCTCGGACAGTTACCTCCAGAAGATTCTGCTGGGAGCTCTGAAGTGGTACGGTCCACGACAAGGATTGGCGTTCATCCTTTTACGCAGGGAGGACTGGTACTTCACTGTTCACACATGGACACAAGACTACTTTAATCAAATGAAAGCTATGCCCAACAGCCAGTACTGTGAAAAAATTGATTTAGTATGCAATGCTTATGTCTCAGATGGTAGTGCATGTAAGTATTATCATGGTCGTTAGACTCGAATAATTTACTGTGGTTAAACATCACTGACGATAAGCAACGCAGCAAAAGTCACCCCGGAGGTATGACAACATTTACTCACGTTTGCTGCGGTAGAAATTGCCAGAGATGTTGATCCCCTCGCATCTCAGCACGACGACTTAGTGGCCTGAGGGGAAAACATTTGTTCCGTTAATAAATAGCCAGTCTCAGGTAGTAAGTCATGTCATCAAAAGGAGACGCTAGCACTTCACAACGCTTGGTTTTCTATTGTCAAGCGGTAGAGGCTGTATTTTCCCCAAAATTAAGTTAAAAGATTAAGTTTGAACAAACGCAATGTAAAAATTACATTTATGTAATCATAATCCTCCATTTATAAAAACACGTCCCACCCCACGTCTTCATAATCACACCCAAAACATTAACATCTTAACTTCAGGCAAGTTCACGTTTATTTTATAAATGTGGTATTTAAGCCTACTACTTCATCTAGAAACACAAAGGACATCTTCTGGAAGACTGCACAGTCATTTTTACTGCGATTGCGAAATAAATGTAAGGACAAACTGTCCTACAACACTTAATTACAAGTTGGATCATTTGCTGGAAACGACAATGTCGCGGACTTGGCTCAGAAATCAGATCCGAAAAGTTTCTCATCAAGATGATCAGTTTCGTGATAAAGATGTCATCAGCGCCAAGCAAAAGGGACAGCCGTTACGAAACCACTGTATGGCCCAACAAAGCAAAGTCAATATTTAGGTGACAGTTATGTGATCTCACCAGTCTTGAGCAGTAGTCACTCATTTTCAAAACAAATAGAAACGAACAAGAATGTGATAAAACATGTAATAAAAACGGCGCGCAACGCGGACATTTGATGGTAGAAATCAGTTGGTTTCCCCCATACCAAGATGGCGGCGGTCACGTGACGTCAGTGTGTCTCCGAGAATGTGATCGACTCAAGCATGGCAAGAAGTGATGACCTAACGTGGACTGCGTTTGTATAATACACACAGTTACAACTTCAACAACCTGTCGTGAACGCTCTCAAGCTAAACATGTCTAGTCCACGAATCACACTCGACTCGAGTAACTTCTGCAAAAACTGCACGATATGACGCACGTGTTGTGCTGTAGACCTCGAGTTAGCTGCCGTGCTAGCTAGCTGTAAAGCCAAGGCCCGGTTAACAACGTTGATATAATATAATACTCACGTCAGGAAATGCTCGTTCACGGCGGACGGTCTGTAGTACTTGAGCCAATGTTTCGACATGAACACATAGTTAAATGTCGCGTGCGGACAGTGGGTTAGATAACCTAAGTTCTTGTTAGCTGAAGACAAACTATCTACAAGACGCCTCTGCAGCTGCCGAGAGAGAGAGAGACAGGAGGAGCTCACGTCGAGGTATTTATACTTCTATGTGCCGCGTCATCATACACACGTGACTAGCTGCTGACCAGTGGGCGAAGGCAATGCACCGATGAATGAATGAAAACTTTATTTAACAGATTGAAGAATTAGTACGGCTCAATACACACAATTGTTAAGGGGATGCAGACCAGAGAAAGACGTTTGTCTTGTTAAATATCAGGGTCCACCATTTTCAATTAATACACAACATGACATCATGACATTTATGGCCTTTATTGACCTGACTCCTAGAACCCACCTCACCCCTGCCCACTTTGACAACCTAGGATGGCTTAGAGTAGACGACAGAGTACAGCAACTTGCAATGGGCCTGGTCTACAAGATACACTACACGACCAAGGTACCCATGTACATGTCAAAATACTTCCCAAAGGTCAGTGAATACCACGATCACAACACCAGAGGGAGCTCCACAAATCATGTAAAACCCAGATTCGGCTCAAACAAGGGACTAAACACGTTTCGCAATTATGCCACATCAATGTGGAACGCCCTACCTAAAGCTGTAAAGCAGGGGTCGGGAACCTATGGCTCGCGAGCCATATATGGCTCTTCTGGTGACAGCATATGGCTCCCAGACATTTTTGAGTTAAAAAAAAAAATGTTTTTTTTTTTTTTTTTTTTTTAATACTTGTGATATTTCTTAATAGTACTGTGTCATTTTAAAGTAAACAGACATTAGTTTTGAAGATACAGCTAATAGTATCTGTAGCTGAAGATATAGCGAGCAGAGCTGGCGAGGGAACACAAGTGGACAGAAATTAAAAATCTTCAACCTGCTCGACGATTCTGTAAAAGATCCAGAGATAGAGATTGAGAACTACTCAATAATCAGGAATGATAGGAACAAACATGGAGGTGGTGTCTGTATGTACATACACAAGGACACCAAATTCATCAACAGAAATGACCTGAATCATAAATCAATTGAAACTGTATGGGTGGAAATCCTATTCGAAAGGGCGAAATCCCTACTGGTTGGCACAGTCTACAGGCCGCCAGATCATAGTGGCTTTTATGATACAATGGATGGGTGTTTAGCTGGAGTTGAGGATGTAGACAAAATTCTTATTGGAGACTGGAACACGGATATGCAACGAAAAGATGCACCCATCTTCAAGGCCTTCAGTAGGTTTTGTGATCTGCATGGCCTCAGCCAGCTAATCACCCAACCCACACGTGTATGTGAATCAACTCAGACTACCATTGACCTCATTCTGACCTCCGACAAGTCCAAGATCTCAAATAAAGGGGTTATAGCATGTGGGTTAAGTGATCATTATATGATATTCTGTACCCGAAAAAAACTAAAACAAAAGGCTGGCTGCCACAAAACAGTCACATCTAGAGACCTCAAAACCTACTCTAGCGAGGCCTTCAACCTTGAACTGGAGAGTCTGGACTGGTCAGATGAACTCAATGGTACACTGGTTGACGAAACATGGCTTGGTTTCAAAACCAAATTCTCAGCAATACTAAACGACATGGCCCCCCTAAGAACCACCAGGGTAAAAAATCGCGCTGAGCCGTGGATGCACTCCGAAATACTGGCCGCTATGAAAACCAGAGACAAAAAATGCTCTGAGTTTCGTAAAAGTCAGTCAAAGCTTACTAAAAGCACGAGCAGTGAACTCCAAGCCCACGTGACTGAACTCAAACTAGAAAGAAACAGACTAAGAAACGACGTAAACTCCATGATCAAAACTGCAAAAAAGAATTTCATCAATGACAAAACTGAGGAAAACAAAAACAAACCACGTGAACTTTGGAAATTACTCAATAATCAACTAGGATGCAGTAAAAAACTTAAAACCAGATTCTCAAACATAAACATAAAAACTGACAACACGCTCATCACAGACAAGCTGGATGTAGCCAATTACTTAAACATTTTCTTCACAAACATAGCCACAACACTGGTAAACAAACTACCCTCCCACTCAGGGCTTTATGGGGTAGAACACATAGTAGCTTTCTACAAAAACCTAGGGGTCCGCAAGGACGACTTCAAGCTGGAAACGGTAACAACAGATGAGGTACTCAATAAACTGAGCGCCCTCCAACCTAACAAGGCCACTGGCCATGACAACATCCCCTCCAAATTCCTCAGAGACTCAGCAGCCGCCATCACACCAATCATCACACACATAATAAACCTCTCCATAAAACAGGGACACGTCCCCAAGGACTTCAAAATTGCGAGGGTGACCCCTCTGCACAAAAAGGGCAGCAAATTAGACCCAGGCAACTACCGCCCTGTTTCTATTCTCACCTCCATCTCGAAAGTCATGGAAAAAATAGTCTACGAACAGGTCGAAAAGTACCTAGCGGAAAAAAATCTAATCTACGAATTCCAATCTGGCTTCAGAACATCCCACTCCACTGACACATGCCTTCTCTATTTGAATGACCACATCAAACAAGAGGTGGACGCAGGCAAATACTGCGGCATGGTCATGCTGGACCTACAAAAGGCCTTTGACACGGTCAATCACTCCATTCTGATTGACAAGCTAAAAGCAATTGGTTTTGATAGTCTATCAGTGAGCTGGATGCAATCCTACCTTGAGGGGAGGGAACAGATGGTGGAGGTAAACGGTACCCTATCCCCCCCCCTCACAGTGAGCTGTGGTGTTCCACAAGGAAGCATACTAGGACCGCTACTGTTCCTAATTTATGCAAATGACATGTCGTCAGCTTGTGACTGCAACTTGTTCCTGTTTGCGGACGACTCAGCCCTGCTGGTCTCTGACAAGAACAAGTTACAGGTTGAAAAAACCCTCAGCTCGGAACTAGGCAGAATCTGCATATGGCTCGCTGACAACAAACTATCATTACACATGGGCAAAACAGAGTCCATTCTCTTCGGTTCAAATAACAAACTCAGCAAGACCGACGGCTTCTCAGTTACAGTGGGTGACAATATTGTCACAAGGAAAGATGAAATTACCTACCTGGGGTCCATCCTAGAGGCTAATCTCTCCTGTGACAAAATGGCATCCAATGTAATAAAAAAAGTCAACCAACGAACTCGATTCTTGTACCGGATCTCCTCTCTGGTAAACAAGAACACCCTGAAGACTCTGGCAGGAGCACTCATTCAGGGGTACTACGACTATGCTTGCACCTCATGGTACCAAAGCACCTCAAAGGCGCTAAAAACAAAATTACAAACATCTCAAAACAAACTGGTCAGACTACTGCTTGACCTTACTCCTAGAACCCACCTCACCCCTGCCCACTTCGACAACCTAGGATGGCTTAGAGTAGACGACAGAGTACAACAACTTGCAATGGGCCTGGTCTACAAGATACACTACACGACCAAGGTACCCATGTACATGTCAAAATACTTCCCAAAGGTCAGTGAATACCACGATCACAACACCAGAGGGAGCTCCACAAATCATGTCAAACCCAGATTCGGCTCAAATAAGGGACTAAACACGTTTCGCAATTATGCCACATCAATGTGGAACGCCCTACCCAAAGCTGTAAAGGAATGTGGATCACTACCCACTTTCAAAACCTCTCTCAAGGGACACCTACGGGAGACTGCAATTCAACACTGGCCCCTGTAAATATCCTAACCCAATCATTCCAACCCCCTCCAATGTACAGTCATTTACCTAGTATGGTTTTGTCAATAGTTCAATGTACAATTGTGTTTGTTTGTACAGTGTCTCCTCCCCCCCCCCCTCAATGTACAGTGTTACTTGTTTATACAGTATGCCCCCCGCCCCCCCCCCCCCCCCCAACCACCTCCAATGTAAATTACCCAGTATGGTTGTCAATATCCCAATGTACCCAACCCCCCCCACCCAACCTCCAATGTACAGTTTCTACGTCAAATGTATATACTCCCTTTTCTTGACTCCTTCTGTATCACAAACAGTACTGTATTTGCAAATCTGGTATGTCATAAATGTATAGATGTAGCAGTACTGACTATCTGTATGTCATGTATGTCATATATGTCTATATGAATTGAAAATGGGGGACCCTGATGGAAACAAGACAAACGTCTTTCTCAGGTCTGCATCCCCTTAACAATTGTATGTATTGAGCCGTACTGTATTGTACCCATTCTGCAATCTGTTAAATAAAGTTTTCATTCATCATTCATTCATTCAAGACCAGCTGATTCTTAAAACTTGGAACGAGCTTCCTGTGACATAGCACACAATGCAGCGTGAGTATTGCCGTATTGACCATGTTTGGCTCTACATATGGGCAGTCATTCTCGCATATGAGGAACATTAAGACCAACCTACGCTCACGTTTAACTGATGGAAGCCTCAACGCCTGCATGAAGCTCAACCTCACCACGTATGAACCAGATTACAAGGCCATCAGCAAAACCATGCAGCACCAGAAGTCGCATTAAAAGTAAGAAATTTTATTTATTATACGTTAAAAATACTATATGGCTCTCAATGAAATATATTTAGAAATATTTGGCTTTTATGGCTCTCCCAGTCAAAAAGGTTCCTGACCCCTGCTGTAAAGGAATGTGAATCACTACCCACTTTCAAAAACACTCTCAAAAAACACCTACGGGAGACTGCAATTCGAAACTGGCCCCTACAAATGTCCTAACCTAGTTGTACAGTAAATGACCAAGTAAGGCTTTGTCAATATTCCAATGTACAGTGTAAAATGTGTGTGTGTCCCACAACTAAACTAAAGTTAGTTTAGGTTCGTGTTAACGTTAGATAATGTACAAAATAAACGTTTTCCGCTGCTATAAACGTTGCACTTTTATTTTGAAAACCCCAGAAAGGAAGTCATTATATTTGCTTTACCATCCTGTTCTGTGTTAGCTCCGGTTAGCTCCGAGCGTGCAGTAGTTAGTATTATATTATCAATACCAGCCATTGGATTACTGTTTTCTAAATTGGGGAGGCTTTTAATCGTCAAGGTAAGAGGATTTTAAGTCATGGTATCCATAAACTTCAATCGGTTCGGATCCTTTGAAGGAATGAGAATATCAACAAACATGGCTTCACGTTGAAACCAGGCACGTGCACACATAGAGGCCAAGGGGTGCCTGAGCACCTGCCTTTTTGAGCCTCATCAAAAAAGTGCCCTTTTTGATTTTTTTTTTTTTTTTTTTTTTTTTTATACTGTTACGCATATAGACTGTCCTTCCAACTGAAAAATGTCAGGATAGAATCAAAATATTAGGTAAAGAGAGAGAGATGCCCCATATTCCATTGCAGTTTGCACGGCCTCCTCAGCGTGCCTCTCTGCGGACCTATATATTTTATGCATAGCGTGGGTGGTGATGATGATGATGATAGAAACCGCTGTTGAATGCTGGTATTACACTCATTGAGGGACACAAAGAAGTCAAGTCCGATGGGATTTGGGAATCTCAAATACAAATCGGGATTGGAATAAAAAATGCATTTATATTAAACAATACAGAATATACAGCACTTCTTGGGGTCTGTAGGGTAAGCACTTATTCCCTCCCCCCTGAACATTTATGGAGATGTATGGGCCTTTTAAGTCAGTGATAAAAGTGTCTTTCAAGGATAAGTGAGCTCCTGCACTGATTATTATAGTTCAATATTCAATATTTGATCACCAAAACCCCCCAAAAAGCATAAAAAGGGGCCCCCCCGCCCGAAAAGGGCCCTTAAAAATCGCGCTATGCGCGCTTGCTTAATATATACACACATGTATAGTGCCCTTTTCAGCCTTTGAGCACCTGCCCCTCTAAAGTCCTGTGCACGTCCCTGCCACTGACTGCACCCAGAGACTCGAGTGGTTAGGCAAAAAATAGTTCAGAGTATATTTGCTTATAAAACGTAATTGTCTAATTCAATTATTTTTTATTTCTCCACGTGGTGAATACACAGGTCACAACATGTTTACAGGAACATTTTGGAGTTGTATTTGGTGACTGTAGGACCCTGTAGGGAACGTCAGGCTCCGCCCCCCCCCCCCACTTCCAGTGATGAAGCTAAGCTACGCTAAACGGAGCGACTGTTCCCAAAGCTAAATGCACGCACATTACCTATATGTCCCTATGCCATAAATGTCATGTATGTTGTGTATGTCATAAATGTCTATATGAATTGAAAATGGGGGACCCTGATGGAAACAAGACAAACGTCTTTCTCAGGTCTGCATCCCCTTAACAATTGTGTGTATTGAGCCGTACTGTATTGTACCCATTCTGCAATCTGTTAAATAAAGTTTTCATTCATTCACAGAGACAAAAAAGATATGTATCTTCTTGTCTAACTCCAGGGAAGATGTTAAATAAGCTAATTTCCCAAAATGTTGGAGTTTTCCCTTAACAATTGTGTGTATTGAGCTGTACTGTATTGTACCCATTCTGCAATCTGTTAATAAAGTTTTCAATCAATCAATCAATCAATACCTGTATCACTGTAGGCCTACATATTAATACCACAACTCTGGACATACATCTGATTAGCACTACAGTCAGTAGAACTCATTTATATATTTTATAACCAGTTGAATCACCTGTACATTGTATATTATTATTGCACTTTACTGTTACATTTGCACTCTGGTTGGATGTCAAACTTATTTTCGTTGTACTGTACTTGTGCTGCATGACGACAAAACAATTGAATCTAATCTAATCTGTGAACTCTGAACCTAAACCGGGTCTCGATAATAAGAGCAGGTCTGCAGCTTCAGTTTTTATATGTGTGTGAAATGAAACCCTAAACTGCTGAGGATGTGTTTGTTCCATTGTTGTCGGGTAAACCGGCTCTGAAACCGGTCCGGTGAGAATCAGACAGCAGCCTGACTGTGGGAAAACCGTAACGGGGTAATAAACGGACCGCAGGTTCGACTCCCGGCCGCTCCCAGCCAGCGAGTAGATAAATCTGCAGTGCCGCTGCCCGGGGCCTGTACTGTGCGGTGCACTACTGCGCATTCGAGAAACCTCCTCCAATATACTTTATGCATTCATTATTCTTTGTTGAAAAAGAACCAAAGATGTCTTTCAGTGAAAATGTTTTTTTTTTTTATCCACTTTTTCTCCCATTTTTCTATATTTTCTCCCATCCCAATTTCGTATCATCCAATTCAACCCTCCCCTGTCACGAACGCTGTTTCTTGCCTCCCACAAGCCGGCTGCAATGTGGACTAAGTCATACATAGCACAAGTCCCCTCCGGTACTTGAGGTAACAGCAGTCGCATCTTTTCACCTGCGCAGCTCGATCTCTCAGTGGTGAGGAGTAACGCGTGGGAGGCTCACGCTGCCCCCGACACTTCCTGATTCTACTGCGCAGGCGCACCAACCGACCTGTAGGAGTCGCTGTCCACAACGCCCGATCCCCACCCATCAGTTTCCCACCCCCTAATACGGCCAATGTGTATTAGTACGGACGACCAGCTAAACTGAAAGCAAATGTGGAGCGTTGGGCTCGAACAGGCAAGCCCAGCGTCTCCAGAATTTCGTGGCGAGCGCCTTGCCCACTACGCCACGTAGCCGCCCTCTTTCAGTGAAAATGTAAGTACCTATTTCGCTATTTTGGACATTAGGTCCTATTTTCCGTATGTTACTTTATGTTTCATTTTGGACATTAGGTCCTATTTTCCGTATGTTACTTTATGTTTCTAGTGTCCTATATAGGGAGGTTTTTTCCTGTTCCACCCTCTGTTCCACTCCATGTATTTCCCCATAAATCGTCTCGTTTTAGATAAATAAAGCATTAACGTTGGCATGGTGTACTTTTTTTTTTTTTTTTTTACTTTATTTTTTAGCGTTTATCGCTTTTCTGGTCAAGCACGACCGACAGAAACAGGTCGAAAATGGGATGTAGAGCAGGGGAAGACACCCTGAGAAATGACGGCGGGTCCGGGAATCGAACTCGTGTCCCCCAGATCCGCGACGAGCACGGCTCTCCCCGACGCAGAAACAGCGCCGAGACACGCGGTGAGCCATGGGAGCTCCCCTGCATGGTGTACCTTTCTGTGCGTATTTATCCACAATCTATAGCTCACCATGAAAATATTCACAATTAATCGTAAAGGTAGCAAAATAACAACGTTTATGTTTTTGTTCGCTGGGAAACTACACTGCTATTTGGCGCTGCTGACTGACGTCACCACAGCGTAGCCTCCTGGCTTTAGTCGCAAGTCAAGTCAAGTCAAGAGTTTTATTTGTCACGGCATACAAGTATACAATGAAATGCGGGTGGTCTTGCCCTGCGGGTGGTCTTGCGGGTGGTCTCGCAGACCTAGGATCAGATTCCCTTACATTCCATAAACAAAACGTACAATGGGAAAATAACTGACCCTGAATAGTATCTCTCTGGTGGTCATATCCATTTATCTCTAAAGCCAACCACCATTTTTAAATGCAACAATCACGTTACCATATTTGTATTTATATTTTAAATCGTATAATGTTATTTCGCTGCATATTAAATCACTGTAAATACTAATGTAAATCATTGTTTCATTGTACATATTGTGTATAGTTTATAACGTTATTGTTTTTTTACATGACGTTAGTAGCTAGCTAGCTTACTAGCCGGCATTCCCGAAACTCCTCTAACATGCCCTGATTTAAAATGGTTCTCTCCTCTTTGTATACTTTTGTCCTCACAAACAAAGTATTCTGCCAGGGAACTTATGGACATGACAGTAGTAGTAGTTATAAGGGTTTTGAGCTTGTAACGTTAACGTTAGTTAGCTATCGTGGTATCAACGGGCCGTGACGTGTAGCTAGCTAGCTTGCTAGCCGGCATGATGCGTGTGAAGTGCTTTGCCCCACAGGTCTGAGAAGAGGACCTGCACATTTTACTCGTTCCCGAAACTCCTCTACATGCCCCGATTTAAAATGGTTCACGATGGTATGGTAGACATAATGCTAACGTCTAGTACGTTTAGCGGGGTAACGTTAACGTTAGCTAGCTAGCTTGGTATCAGCTGGCCGTGACGGGGATTAGGCGACAGCCTAACAGGCTGCCTACTGGCTACTGGACAACAGGCTGCCTACTGGTAAATGTAGTTCTTTTTTTACGACAAATTAAAAACCTCATAACTACCTTTATTTCAACCAAAAATGCTTAAACAATAATGTTAGTGGTAGAAGGGAACTCATTTTGTGCAAAAATGGAAAGCTTGCCAATGTTCATGAGGCAGAATTGTTACAATAGCCGATAATCCATTTACATTTACATTTAGTCATTTAGCTGACGCTTTTATCCAAAGCGACTTACAAGTTCTGTACGACAAGACAGCAAGAAGGATACAACTCTCAACAATGTTCATCAGAGTGTTGAGTGCTACAGTGTAGGTTAGTTTATTAGGACAAGTGCATGACAGTAAGGTTAGTCAGGGTTATATATATATATATATATTTTTTTTTTCTCTTTTTTTTTTTATCATTTCAGATAATGGTTGAAGAAGTGAGTCTTTAGTCGACGGCGAAAGATTGGACGGGATTCGGCTGTCCTATTTTCCCAATGATAAATCCCTATACGGGTGGAACAACCAGTGATGTCAGACTACACCTCCCTATTATATGTTACCTTGTTTCTCGCATGCGCAGTAGTGCACCGCACAGTACAGCCCCCAAACGCACAGTACAGGCCCCCAACGCACAGTACAGGCCCCCAACGCACAGTACAGGCCCCCAACGCACAGTACAGGCCCCCAACGCACAGTACAGGCCCCAAACGCACAGTACAGGCCCCCAACGCACAGTACAGGCCCCCAACGCACAGTACAGGCCCCCAACGCACAGTGCAGGACCCCAACGCACAGTACAGGCCCCCAACGCACAGTACAGGCCCCCAACGCACAGTACAGGCCCCCACCGCACAGTACAGGCCCCCAACGCACAGTACAGGCCCCCAACGCACAGTACAGGCCCCCCAACGCACAGTACAGGCCCCCAACGCACAGTACAGGCCCCCAACGCACAGTACAGGCCCCCAACGCACAGTACAGGCCCCCAACGCACAGTACAGGCCCAGTGGCGATTCATAGGAATTTTTAAACAAGGGGGCACAGGGGGGGGGGGGGGGGGGGGGGGCAAGAGATAGTATGGAGATATCATGCAGTATCTGTCTCTAATCCTTTCAATCTCACCATTGTTACACTCTAGGTCCAGGTCCCCTCGATCACTTCGCAGATGAGCTGGACATGCTTCTAAACTCCTTACCCGAAGATGGTACCCCTCTCCTTCTATTGGGCGACTTCAACCTGCCTGACTCATCTCAGTCAGAGACAGTGGTCTCCCTCCTACAACAATTTGACCTGACTCCCACTGCCATGCCTCCCACCCACAAAGCAGGCAACTCCTTGGATCTCATATTTTCCCGTAACTCCAGCATCATTAACACCACGGTAACTCCCCTACATGTATCTGACCATTCCTTCATATCTTATCTTATCGTATTCATCATAGCTTAAAATGACAAGAGCAGCTACAGTAGCTAAGTTAATCATATGCTCAAGTCACCAACAGTGTTTATGAGCTTTTGAAAAGCAAAGTGCATATTTTTCACAAAATGAAGCAATGACACACTAGACGATTGCATGTTAGCTGCATTGCCAGCAGCCTGGGTAACCTGTCTCCCCTAGTCAAGCCCTTCGTTAAAAACCTGGGCGTGCTCTTTGACCCCGAGTTTTCCTTCAATAGGCAGGTAAACTCGGTGGTGAAGGGGTGTTTTTTCCAGCTCCGGTCCATAGCCAAGATCAAGGCCATTCTCTCCCCCTCATACCTGGAAAGAGTAATTCATGCCTTCATATCCTCACGCTTAGACTACTGTAACTCCCTGTACCTGGGGCTAAATAAATCCACCATAGCCCGTCTACAACTGCCCCAAAACGCTGCCGCTAGACTGCTCACACACAGTAAATTTCGCAGAGTAAATTTTCACTCAAACTGAGTCCATTTGAGCCCAAGTGAGTCAAATTTTACTCAGTTTGAGTCAAATGTACTCAGTTTGAGTAAATGTACTCAGCGAAATGTACTGTGCAGGTACCCGGAAGAGAGCTCACATCACCCCTGTACTTGCCTCCCTCCACTGGCTCCCAGTGCGCTTTAGAATAGACTTCAAGGTCCTCTTATTGGTCTACAAAGCCCTTAATGGTAAGGCCCCTGCTTACCTAGCAGACCTCCTCACCCCCTATACCAACGTCAGGGCCCTCAGATCGGCTGATAAGGGTCTCCTAACCACCCGTAGGTCTAACTTCAAGTCTAGGGGGGGACGTGCTTTTGCGGTCGCAGCCCCTGACCTCTGGAACAGGATCCCCATGTCCATTAAATCTGCCCCCTCCATCGAGTCTTTTAAATCGAAACTCAAAACCCACCTATATCGCCTGGCCTTCCCTGACTCACTTTGACTCTTGCCTTGCTTGTTGACGTGTTTTTCCTTTGTCTATCCGTTGGTTGTTTTTTCTGTTTATTCTATACTTTTCTTTGTTCTCAGCTATGTGAAGCACTTTGGTTGACAAGTGTAACTGAGGGGTACAATTCCCTGACTGTATTGTTAGATATGAGAGAAAACGGTGCTTTTTCAATGTATGTGATGTATAGATTGGGGAGAGATGACCACAGCTAAAATGGTAGATCGAAATGTGCATGGAAGCAGGAGACGGTGATAGAACGGTGGTGGAACCAGTGGTTTCCCAGGCACAGGCCGCGTCAGCGAGGGTTTTGTTATGAATTCCTTAGAAGAACATCTGAGATTAGAGTGTACTGTCTCCCAGGACAGGAGGGAGAGAGGTTCATCTTAATGAAACGTGAGTTTATTAGTGTTAAAGGTTATGCAGTTGTCATGACAACACGTCGCATTACAACCAGAAGGCAGGGCCGTCGTTGCGACGACGAACATCTATAAGTCGAACGGTGTTTCCGGGTGTTGAGCAGACTAGAATCTGACTCAGACTAGAATCTGACTGAGACTGGGAGGGAAGGAACCAGGAGAGACTCTTCCTCCTCCACCATCTAGGGGGGGGGGGAAGGGAGAATGCCACATCATCATTACAGTAGCTTCGGCTAACACGAGGAGGGTTTCAGGCTAACGACCAGGCCTGACCACTATTGGACTGAATAACAAAAGGACGATAGATGAACACACCGAAAGATCATTAGAAATAGACTCTTCAAGGACAATACAATCTGTTAACATCTGAGCTGAGGTTTCTGTTCAGAGAAATAAAACCACGCTTTTCCTTGTAAGGTATTTCACGGTGTCGGAGTGTCGAATTATTATGGTTTATGGATTGCACTAACGGGGGAGATAAGGATCTTATCTACCAGTATCGGAGACGTCAGGACCATTAAAAATACACAACGCAGAGGAATTGGATGGAGGGCCAAACAGACGAAGACGTGATACTGGCCAGTTTGATCAGAATCTTACAGTTGATGCCGTTGGGACCCGGATTTGCAAGAGATTAAAACAACGGGAACAGTTGGTTGTTGTTGGTTGTTGATGACAGCCGGATTTGCAAGAGATAAGAACAACGGATAAAGACTTTGTCAATAATGGGGCGACAGTGGACAACAGTCATCAATGTGTGGGAGAATCATGATCGAAGCAAGGCCGGCCAGCCCTGGGAGAGCGGCGAGTAGAGCGGTCAGGAGGCGAACCAGCGCTGTAGGGGAAACAGCGCTCCGATCAAAAATGTGAGTTCACTGTGCACACGGTTGTTTTGATTTTTTCAAGCCAAATAAAAACGAACAGATAGTGAATCCGTAAACGTAAACATTTCTAGTTCGACAGAGAGAATGCCAGCTGTAATAATATGAGCAGAGAGCCATGGTGAAAATCGAGGGTGTTATCTACAGAGAATGAAAAGCAAACGAGGCAGGCTGCACAGTTTTGGTTTAAGGAGGGTAAATGCGAGATGAGGAAAGGGGGGGGGGGGGGGGGGGGGCGCTTGAATCAGATCGAAAAATTGTTATGGCGGGACTGTTTTCATAACAGAAGGAAAGTCGAAAGGAGATTGTACCAGTGTGTATTATGTCCGATCAGGCAAGAGTATTAGTCTGAGAAAGCGTCCCCTGATAATGGATAGGAAAGAGAGGAAAAACAGCTGTTTTTAGGCCTTGGAAGGAAGGGCAGCGTTTGTTTGTTGAGAGAGTAGCCATTTGCACCGAGTCAAAATGGCCGCAGAGCCACGAGGGGTTTAGAATCAGGAAGTGACACGTCAACTAAACCACCATAGAGGAGTAGGTCGCCACCTAGTGGTGGAGGGGGGGTAGTGCTGGGGAGTTTTCATTACCCATAGGGAAATATTTAGATATAGGCCTGTACTACCATCTAGTGGCGGAGGGGGGGTAGTGCTGGGGAGTTTTCATTACCCATAGGGGAATATTTAGCACAGAGATGGTGCAGTTATTTGAATGGGTTAATTATTGAATAAGAGGGAGTTCGATCTCCAGTGGGGCCTTCTCACACCTAATAAATAGGCAGAGTCTTGAGGGGACACGTCACCAGAAAGAACTGGCGCGCGCTGGGGGTCAACCGTGGGACAAACGTAGAGCGCAGAGTGGGTATCGTTTAGCTGCTGGTGTCACGCCGGAAGACAACAAAACAGGGAACAGCCCTGTAGGATTAGATATGGGTGTTGAGAAGGTGGGGGACTAATAGAGAACAAATAGGGGCTTGCAGGGGAAAAAATATATAGAGAACGAGCTGCAGGCCCAAAGCCATGGTAGACTAATAGCAAAACAAGGGAAGTCGAATGGACAGACGACTGCCGGTGTTGTGTTTCTGCTTTCAAGGGGGGAATGACACCGACAGCGATGGAGATGACCAGGAGACAGACTGGAGGAGGAGGAAGCCGCAGGGGCCAGGCACCGCCTGGGACACAGATCATCCACGACGAGAGAGAGGAGACGGTGGCGGTGGAGGAGCAGATGTGGAGAGGACAGCCAGAGACACTGAGCAGTAGCAGACCAGGGGAGACATTTTTGCCTAGGGGACCGCGCCCTGGGAGGGGGACCAGCTCAGGAAAGGAGCCGTCACTGAAAGGGGCCCTTGCCTAGAAGACGGGACCGGCCCGAGATGGGAGGTGTACTGTAAGAGAGGGAAGGGAGCGCTCTGATTTGGACGTGGGGTACCGAATAGGGGGGCCGAAGGGTTTAGGTGTGTCGTCTGAAAAGTTGCAATCTGTGTTTTTCTCCGTCTCTCTCTCTCTCTCTCCTCCATGACCGTTGTTTATCCTTTCTGGTTTGGGTGTGATGCGGGTAATGGAAAACAAAAGGAAAACAGCAGACGGCGGGGCCCTAATTGTTATGAGTCTATTTTTGTGTATAATTAATTGAAAAACCAAGTAGTCTTATGATTCTGAGGGGTGATAAGAATCAAGGGGGGATTGAGAGAAAACGGTGCTTTTTCAATGTATGTGATGTATAGATTGGGGAGAGATGACCACAGCTAAAATGGTAGATCGAAATGTGCATGGAAGCAGGAGACGGTGATAGAACGGTGGTGGAACCAGTGGTTTCCCAGGCACAGGCCGCGTCAGCGAGGGTTTTGTTATGAATTCCTTAGAAGAACATCTGAGATTAGAGTGTACTGTCTCCCAGGACAGGAGGGAGAGAGGTTCATCTTAATGAAACGTGAGTTTATTAGTGTTAAAGGTTATGCAGTTGTCATGACAACACGTCGCATGACAACCAGAAGGCAGGGCCGTCGTTGCGACGACGAACATCTATAAGTCGAACGGTGTTTCCGGGTGTTGAGCAGACTAGAATCTGACTCAGACTAGAATCTGACTGAGACTGGGAGGGAAGGAACCAGGAGAGACTCTTCCTCCTCCACCATCTAGGGGGGGGGGGAAGGGAGAATGCCACATCATCATTACAGTAGCTTCGGCTAACACGAGGAGGGTTTCAGGCTAACGACCAGGCCTGACCACTATTGGACTGAATAACAAAAGGACGATAGATGAACACACCGAAAGATCATTAGAAATAGACTCTTCAAGGACAATACAATCTGTTAACATCTGAGCTGAGGTTTCTGTTCAGAGAAATAAAACCACGCTTTTCCTTGTAAGGTATTTCACGGTGTCGGAGTGTCGAATTATTATGGTTTATGGATTGCACTAACGGGGGAGATAAGGATCTTATCTACCAGTATCGGAGACGTCAGGACCATTAAAAGTACACAACGCAGAGGAATTGGATGGAGGGCCAAACAGACGAAGACGTGATACTGGCCAGTTTGATCAGAATCTTACAGTTATGATATTTAATACCACTACCTCTTGTACTTTAACTTCTGGCCATCCAGTACATGATATAAGTATGATGAACACTTTCCCACCTGATGAAACGAATCCACACAAATGTACCAAATCGAAGGTTTAATATAGCAAAAGGTATATACAACGTTCACTTAATTACATTTATGATTTGAAATATGAAATATGCACTTTTATGGCAAATGAGTATTCGTAGGTAAATCAACATTGAATGTCCAATCTCTGGTTACGCAGGGAGTAAGTATACAACCTGGAATATTTAGGAAACGATAGCGATGGTACTGAAATGATTATAGCTGGATACACTAAGGGGGGGGGGGGTCCCGCTGGTTGTAAGACAGTAGGAGGGGGGGGTTAGAGAAGCCGCTGGCGGTATCCCATCTGGCCGACGGTGTCTTGGGAGAATTCAAAGTCTTGAACACGGTGCCCACAGAACCTCGGTCCGCAGACGAATACAGCTGGACCCTCTGTGGACGGTGGCTGCCGGTCCACAACGGAGAGACGTGAGGCGACCTCACTGGTGTAGAGCGCCGTCTCACCTGGAGTCCTCTCCGGGGGGTAGTTCCAACACTCCGCAGTGTTGGCCTTTATCCATGGAATAATCAAAGCACCCAAAGCATAATCCAAGCCGTGGAAGGCTCGCCGTCGTCCGGGTAGAGTAATCCAATATACAGGTCCGGTCGCCCTGGCCCGGAGCTCCTCGGATGCAAGCACCACTAGGGGTCTGCCCAGCCTGGTTAAGCGTCCAGATATAACGTCAGGAACGATGGGGGTACTGATAACTTTAGAACTCTAACCGAACGATGCACCATACATAAATAGACTATTATTAGCTTAATAGAATACGTCCAACTCGACGGTATAGTGCCAAACTATGACTATTCAACTATTAATCTACACGATATCTCAATGCCTATTCTGGGGCCAAGTAGGCCTTACTACACCACACGTGCGTCGTGGGGAGGCTTTGCGTCTGTCACTCTGTTGGAGGGTAAAGAACTGGACTAAAAAGAAAGTTCTACTTTACTTGCGCCATATATATATGCGCTATGAACAAATAGTACCATTCGTATTTCGCCCGACATATTCCTGCGCGGAACCGGGGCTTGCCACGACATGTTAGGCGGCACGATTGAACTTGGACCTAGGGGTATGGCAACCTGGCGCCAGGTTCTCGTCCAATGGTAGAATGAAACTATTATGGGGTGTTTAGTAGACTAAAGGGATATTCAGTGCATATTGTACAAGGAATATACAGGGGATATCAAACGATATACAAATACAATTAAATATATATATATAAATAAATATATATATTCGGTTTAATCTGATCCTTCACAACAGCCGCCCCCTAATTAGTCCCACCTAATTAGCTAAGCAGAGACAGATTAACCGCACTGTCTACCACTCAAGGTCCGCTGTAAGGGTCAGTCAACTCACAAAGTCATGGGGTCATGGTCATCATCGATAGTATCTGGGAGTCGGGGCAGTTCTATGAGCCTCGCCACGGGACGTGTGTAAGTGCGCCCTTGGACGAGTACTTCAGCTGCTCGGACCTTGCCATCGGCACCGGTGATCACTTTGCTTACGCGGCCAGCCGGCCACATAGCTCTGGGTAGTGACTGGTCAATAATCATGACGACTGTTCCTTCTGTCAAATTGTCTCTCTCTTTTACCCACTTCTGGCGGGTCTGTAGAGACGGTAGGTAGTGAAGTAGGAAGCTGCTCCAAAACTTGTCAGCTAGTACTTGGCTGTACCTCCACATTCTTCGGCCGTTCGCTTCTTCAGGCCTGTACATTGTCTGGGGTAGCGCGGGGTCCAGCCGCCCCATTAGGAGTGTGTTGGGGGTGACTGGGTCGACATCTGCTACATCACTGGAGACGTAACCGAGGGGCTTTGAGTTCAATACTCCCTCTCATTAGGACTTCCTCCGCCACAGTCTGGGCCCCAAGTACGGTGTACAGGGCTGTCTTTATAGAACGTACTTCTCGTTCCCAGGTTCCACCGAAGTGGGGTGCGTTCGGGGGATTAAACTGGAAGTCAATCTGGGATGGAGCGAGGTGGGTCTTAAGTTCTGGGCCCATAGCTTGGAAGCTCTCTCTCAGCTCTCTTTCTCCGCCTTTGAAGTTGGTCCCGTGATCAGACAACAATGTAGACGGTTTTCCTTTCCGTGATGTGAATCTTCGGAAGGCCATAAGGAATGAGTCTGTGCTCATGGTCGGAAGGAGCTTGATATGTATCGCTCTGGTGGTCATGCATTTGAATACAATACCCCACCGCTTCTCGGTGCCTCTTCCTCTCTTTATATACAACGGGCCAAAGCAGTCCATGCCTGTGGAGTGGAATGGCTTGTCGCCGATTCGGAGGCGACAGGGGGGTAAGTCAGCCATCCGTGGTATGCTGGGCTGCGCGCGCCACTTACGGCAGTCTAGACAGGTTCGCTGGAAGCGCCGTACTGCTTCTCTCCCTTGCAATATCCAATAACGACGTCTGATCTCCGCGAAGACTCTCTCTGCTCCTGCGTGGTGTACATCCTCGTCGTATTTCTTTATGATCAGCTCTGTGACCTTGTGTCGGCTGTTCAAGACGATCGGGTACTTAATGTCATCTGGTAGATCGGGGGCTCTCCGCAGGCGACCACCCACTCTGATGAGATTATGGGCGTCACTCTCTGGTGCCAGGTGAATCAGTCTGCTGTCTGATGGGACGGGGTTTCCTCCCTGTAGACAGTCTAGCTCATCGGGGAACGAGTCTCTCTGGGCTCGTTGTAGTAGAAGAAGTTCTGCTTCTTCGTAGTCAGCTGCTGACATGTCAGTGGTGGACTGAATCTCTGGGTGGTGCCGCAGGAATGTTCTTTGCTGCGCACTCTCTAGGGTAATGCAGTCATCTATGTTGGGGTCTGTGGAGGCGACAGTGCTCAGTCCACAGAACATAGGTTTCTTGTTCTCAGCCTCCTCGTTACTTGCTTCCCGCGGGGTGGGCGTAGGCCAATCTCCTTCCGGGAGCTTGAGGAATTCTGGTCCGTCACTGTAGATGTTGCGACGGGTTAGGTCATCCAGAGACATTCCCCGGGTGATGACGTCAGCTGGGTTGTGTTTGGTGTCCACATACCGTCAGCTCGCTTCTTCTGTTAACTCTTGAATCTCGGTGACTCTGACTCCCACGAAGACTTTGTATCTGCATGAATCAGACTTGATCCATGTGAGTACTGTCGTGGAATCTGACCACAAGATTGTTCTGTGCACCGGAATGGTGAGTTCACGTTGGATTAACGTGGCTAGATGCGCTCCTGCGAGGGCTGCGCAGAGCTCTAGACGTGGGATAGATTGTTGCTTACGTGGGGCTATTCTTGAGCGGGCCAGGATGAAAGCAGTGTGTATCTTTCCTCCCTTCTCTTGGGCACGCAGGTAGGCCACCGATCCGTAGGCTACTTCGGAGGCGTCGCTGAAGACGTGTAGATCAATCTCGCATGTCTCTGGCCTCACTGTGGATGGGAAGTAGCTGCGGCGTATATTGACGCCTGGGAGTGAGCGGAGTTCCGTCTCCCACTCTCTCCATGTTGAGGCAAGGTGTGCGGGTATTGGGTCGTCCCAGCCCTGGTCCTTGTCCCATAGTGCTCGTACAATCATCTTTGCCCTGGTGGTGTAAGGTAGAATACATCCCAACGGGTCATATTGTCTGGCGAGTGTTCTGTACACACTCCGTCTGGTGGTCGGTATCGCCGTCGACCTTCCCTGCTCTGGAGCCAAGGGTTTGTGTCTATAGTGGAGCGAGTCTGTTTTGAAGCGCCAGACTAGTCCTAGTGTCATTTCTTGGGCTTCTCCTGGGATTGTCGCCATCCAGGTCTCGCTGCTGGCAGCCTTGTCCGCGGAGGAGAGGCTGCGCAATACGTGCAGGTCACTGCTGGCCCACTGCCTGAGATCAAAGCCGCCTTTGATCAGGGAGGCGCGTAACTTGATTAGGAGAGCCTCGGCTTCTTCTTGAGTCGAAACGCTTTGTAAACAGTTGTCCACGTAGAAACTGTTCTTCACACTGTGTTGGACCTCTTCATCTGCTACTGGGTCCTCTGTGACGTGTTTCTGTAATGCAAATGTAGCACAGCACGGGCTGCATGTGGTTCCGAAGGGGAGTACTTCCCACTGGTAGATGGCTGGGTTCTCATCTCCGGTCCTCTCTCTCCATAGGAACCGCAGCAGAGGCTTGTCCTCCTCTACTAGTCTCACCTGCAAGAACATCCCTTTGATATCCCCGCTGATAGCCACCTTGTCCTGGCGGAAGCGCAGTAACACGCCTAGTAGGGAGGGGCCGAGTGTGGGGCCGGGCAAGAGCTCTTTATTCAGATTTTGGGATCCGATCTGGTAGCTGCAGTTAAACACAATGCGATCCTTGCCGTTGTGATGGACCTTGTGATGCTGCACGTACCATGATTCGGTCGTCTGATCGGCCTCTTTAATGTCAATCTTTGTTACGTGTCCCGCTGTGATTAGCTTCTCAATCTCAGCGCGGTACACACTCTCTTGAGCGGGGTCTTTGGCTAGGCGCCGCTCCGTGTTCAATAGATAGCGCTCCGTGGCGTCTTTCTTTGCGTGAAAGGTGGGCATTCCCTCTCGCCTCAGGAGTGGAGTTGCGTATCTCCTCACTCCGCCGACTGTGACTCTCTTTGTCCCCTGCTCGAGTAGGTTGATGGCGTAAATGTCTTCTTTAGAACGAATATCTTTCTTTTCGTTCTTAAAGGGCATTGTCTCCAGTGTCCATAGCCTCTCGACATGCTGCAGGAGAGTGGTGTCTTCTTCTGTCGTTCTTGAGTGGAAGCAGCTAGTGGCTGCTGTTCGGTTGAGAGATTTAGCGAGGGGGCCTTGTAGGGTCCACCCTAGGCGGGTCTCGACTGCTGCAGGACAGCCTCGGGGGCCTGTATGGACCCGGTCAATCGGGACTATGAGTTCTGCATGGTCGGAGCCTATCAGCAGGGTCGGGGTAGCGCCGTCTATGAGCGGGATAGGTAATTGGCGCAGGTGCACATATTTATCCATCAACTTGGTGACAGGGTAGGTGTACTGCGATAGTCCTATTTCTTGGCTGGTGAAAGCATTTGTAATCTTGTACCGTCGCTCTGGCTGCCCGCTTGCTGCGATAATGAAGGAGACATTCTCGCCTTTTATCGTCTTTAAATCTCTTCTTATTGTCCGAATCGTCATTTGGTTCTCGCTCCCCCGCAGTCCCAGCTGGGCCGCAGCGGACGCGAGCAGAAGGGTCTTCTCTGACCCGTCATCAAGGACGGCGTAAGTGTCCATGACTTTATCTTGGTAGCTCAATGTCACACGGACTACCTTTAAGAGCACTTGGGCGCCGCTGCTGCTGGCGGGGTCAATGTACATGACACTTGCCTTGGTGCCGCTCCGTGGTGCAGGTGGAGGCTGTCTTCTGTTACTATCGTGTAGTATATCTAGATGGGCTCCATCGCACCGGCTGCACCTTTTCTTTAGACGGCATTCGGCTGCCATGTGGGGCCGCGCACATCGATAACAGCGCCGGTTGGACTTTATCCATTGACTCACTTCTTCTGCATTCATCTTTGTGAATAGGTCACATTGTGACAGCCAGTGTTCTTTCTCACAGTAGGGACACGCTATCTTCCACTTCTCTTTTCTCGAGGGGGTGCTGTGACTCTTACTGCTCGGTACTGACTCTGATTGGTGCATGACAGTCACCGATCTTCTTCCATCATTTATTCTCCTGGGTCCCTCTCTGGAGCTTGGCGTGCTCCGCCCAAATGTATCTAGTCGTAAGCTGCTGACTTCTCTCGCCAGGAAGTCGGCTAGATCAAGGAGGGATGGCTCGGGCCGTTGGGATCCCGGTAATCTCTCTGCCGCCTAAAGCGCTCCTGTCTTGCGGGTGGCAGCTTCTCCAAAATCCTCTCGACGTTAGAGTTGGCGTATAGCTCATGCATGCCCTTCTCCCGTTGCGCTCCCAGCATCCCTACCAGGGACTGCACTTTGATTGACAGGTCGTCTAGTGAGCGATTGTCTGTGGCTGGGGGTAGGCGATCAATATGCCTTATCTCTTGGATTACGTAATCCCATATACGTCCATATCTCTGGTCCAGCGCCGCTAGGGCCGCTGTGTATGGTGTCGAAGAGGTGGCATAGGCTAGCGCTATATTGTGCGCTCGCGGTACTTTCAGGTGCTTCAGTAATATTGCATACTTGTGGCGTTCATCAGCGACATCCACCATCATTGTCTCTAAGCACATCCGGAGCTCCGTGTACTGTGCTCGACTCTCATAGGCGAAGTCTGGGAATGACGGCGTGGCAATGTATGACGCCGTGGATGGCTGATACATCGGCGAGCGTTGGGGGAGAGACCTCCTGGGCGAGTCCCCTCTTGCGCCTCGCTGTGGGCTGGTACTGACAGGGTACCATGGCCCGCTGGTCCAGGTGCTATTCCTCGGGGCTGGTCGTGCGTCGTGTTCACCCGTGAATAGAGTCGGGGGTCTGTAGCGCAGCGCCGCGGGGGTATAGCCTGGACTGTATGGGACCTCCTGGTCCGGTGGAGTACTGTGCTGTCGTCGGGCTTGGTTCTCCTCTTCTCCTTCTTCTTCCTCTATCAGGTCTTCCAGATCCTGTAATCGTTTATTTAGCTTCTCCGCAGTGTATGCCGCTCCTTCCTTGTAGCTGGGTCTCGCTTGGACCGGTCTGTGAAGGGGGTCTGCGGGGGGTATAGGCTCGGTCTGTTGGTCAAGTTCAGGGTCGCTTGCTCGTTGAGGAGACGCTGCCCTTGACTGTTGTCTCGACGAGTTCCTTGAACCCCTGGCGGAGGGAGAGGGTGTTGTCCTTTTGATCAGCTGCTCTATTAGTTGCGCTTGTAGTCTGTCGCGCTCTGCGTCTCTTTGGGCACCGGCAGCGACACGCTGGGTGTCTGCTCGGTCTCTTGCCATATTCTCTTCCGTCTGAAGGCGTCTCATTTCCAGGCGTATGTGCTCTTCTTCGCTCCGTTGCTGTATCTGAAGTCGATCGCGTTCACCCTGGAGTCGGTCGCGTTCGGTAGAGGCTGTCAGGCTGACGAGGAACGCCTGTTGTAGCATCCTCTCCGCTTCGCTGGGGGAGGGCGGTTGTGGAGGTGAGCCGCTCCTGCGTGAGCCGCTCCTGGGGGTACTCATTGGGGAGTCCTGGAGCTCTATTTCCTCGGCGCTCTCCTCCTCTTCTTCCGTGCAGAGTTCTCTCTCTGTAGGGTTGTCTTCCTCCCGGGGCTGGTCGGGGACTACTTCTTGGGTAGTGGCGGGGGGTAAAGGCATGTCAGCTCCTTCCTGGTCCCCACCGTGAGCTTGGTCAGTTACATTAGGACCTACTAGGGCCTCTGTGGTCGGGGAAACCTGGTCGTTAAGGTCAGACATAATTTTACTTTCTACTTTTACCGCGTTTACCGTTTGTCGAAGGCTAGGTAGTTGACTGACAGTGTAAGCCTCTAAGTACTGAGGTGTCTGTCATCTGCGCCGCGGGCGTTCTAGGTTAGGAGGATCGTTTCGTGGAGTGTTCATCATAGGCCATTTCAATATTAATAACACTATATTAATATTACACTAGTTACCCTCCGGCTCGAAGGACCAATTGTAACTGAGGGGTACAATTCCCTGACTGTATTGTTAGATATGATATTTAATACCACTACCTCTTGTACTTTAACTTCTGGCCATCCAGTACATGATATAAGTATGATGAACACTTTCCCACCTGATGAAACGAATCCACACAAATGTACCAAATCGAAGGTTTAATATAGCAAAAGGTATATACAACGTTCACTTAATTACATTTATGATTTGAAATATGAAATATGCACTTTTATGGCAAATGAGTATTCGTAGGTAAATCAACATTGAATGTCCAATCTCTGGTTACGCAGGGAGTAAGTATACAACCTGGAATATTTAGGAAACGATAGCGATGGTACTGAAATGATTATAGCTGGATACACTAAGGGGGGGGGGGGGTCCCGCTGGTTGTAAGACAGTAGGAGGGGGGGGTTAGAAAAGCCGCTGGCGGTATCCCATCTGGCCGACGGTGTCTTGGGAGAATTCAAAGTCTTGAACACGGTGCCCACAGAACCTCGGTCCGCAGACGAATACAGCTGGACCCTCTGTGGACGGTGGCTGCCGGTCCACAACGGAGAGACGTGAGGCGACCTCACTGGTGTAGAGCGCCGTCTCACCTGGAGTCCTCTCCGGGGGGTAGTTCCAACACTCCGCAGTGTTGGCCTTTATCCATGGAATAATCAAAGCACCCAAAGCATAATCCAAGCCGTGGAAGGCTCGCCGTCGTCCGGGTAGAGTAATCCAATATACAGGTCCGGTCGCCCTGGCCCGGAGCTCCTCGGATGCAAGCACCACTAGGGGTCTGCCCAGCCTGGTTAAGCGTCCAGATAACGTCAGGAACGATGGGGGTACTGATAACTTTAGAACTCTAACCGAACGATGCACCATACATAAATAGACTATTATTAGCTTAATAGAATACGTCCAACTCGACGGTATAGTGCCAAACTATGACTATTCAACTATTAATCTACACGATATCTCAATGCCTATTCTGGGGCCAAGTAGGCCTTACTACACCACACGTGCGTCGTGGGGAGGCTTTGCGTCTGTCACTCTGTTGGAGGGTAAAGAACTGGACTAAAAAGAAAGTTCTACTTTACTTGCGCCATATATATATGCGCTATGAACAAATAGTACCATTCGTATTTCGCCCGACATATTCCTGCGCGGAACCGGGGCTTGCCACGACATGTTAGGCGGCACGATTGAACTTGGACCTAGGGGTATGGCAACCTGGCGCCAGGTTCTCGTCCAATGGTAGAATGAAACTATTATGGGCTGTTTAGTAGACTAAAGGGATATTCAGTGCATATTGTACAAGGAATATACAGGGGATATCAAACGATATACAAATACAATTAAATATATATATATAAATAAATATATATATTCGGTTTAATCTGATCCTTCACAACAACAAGCGTCATGTCTAAATGTGCTATATAAATAAATTTGATTGATTGAGTGTGAAAAACATGATAATTGAGTGTCCCTGTCCTTTACAGTAAGCTATGCTAGGATAACTGAAAATAACGTGAGACCTAGCTAGATAGCTAATGTTAGGGTGACCATATTTTGATTTCCAAAAAAAGAGGACATGCTGGCCCCAGCCTCGAGATACTTAATGATACTTTGCACAATCGAAGCGGGCATGGCCACCTTCATTTCACTGTCTTGTGTACTGTACTGTATGTGATGAATAAACCTCTTGAATCTTGAATCTCTACTCAAAGTTTACGCAAAGATGCCTTTATTGTTTTAACCTCTTAACATGCACCCAGAAAAGCGGCAATTTTTTCTTCTTAAAAGCAGTGACTCCAGTTAACTAAATTTGCCTTCTTGTCCTTGATGAACTTGTTCTTCTGCAGTCTGACTGAGTCTAGTGCGAAACACCCTTCTCTGTCGTTGCACTTGCAATTTTAACTGAAGCAGTTCAAATGAGCTGCTTGGCTACAATGGTTGTCAATCATTTCGCCATCAGCTGTGACTGGTCGGTTCAGAAGAACCCACGTTGAACTTGAGAGGTTATGTATCCTTCCGTTACCGTTAGTCCCCTGTGTACCTAACCAGCATTATGCATTATTTATTACTAATTTGAGGCATATATACATATCTTCTGTATATTACTATACAGGCATGTATAGCAACCTATAATTGACTCTTTGATGTCCGGCTCTGACCTTTTTTGATTGATTGAAAACTTTATTAACAGATTGCAGAATGAGTACAATACAGTACAGCTCAATACACACAATTGTTAAGGGGATGCAGACCAGAGAAAGACTTTCGTCTTGTTTACATCAGGGTCCCCCATTTTCAATTCATCATGACATTTATGACATACATGACATACAGATACAGATATATATATATCATGACATCTATGACATACATGGGCGGCTAGGTGGCGCAGTTAGCAAGGCGCTCGCCACCAACGCAGGAGATGCTAGGTTCGAGCCCAGCTCTCTGCGTTGCTACCAGCTTGGCTGGTCGTTCATACTAATACAATTGGCAGTATAAGGGGGTGGGAAGCTGGTGGGTGGGGATCGGATGTTGTGGACAGCGACTCCTACAGGTCGGTTGGTGCGCCTGCGCAGTAGAATCAGGAAGCGACGAGGGCGGCGTGTCCCTCCCACACAGACCCTCGCCGCTGAGAGATCGCACTGTGCAGGTGAAAAGATGCGACGGCTGCCTCCTCGAGTACCGGAGGGGACACGTGATGCAAGGCTTCGTCCACATTGCAGCCGGCCAGTGGGAGGCGTGGCCTAACAATGCTCGAGACAGGGGAGGGAAGAATTGGACAATACGAAATTGGGGGCGTAGATAAAGTAGATAAAAAAAAACATTTATGACATACATGACATAGATATACAGTACTGTTACATTTGTGACATACACGATATGCAAATATATAGTACTGTTAAACAGAGATCCTAACAAAAAATACATACATATGAGGGGGAGGAAACTGTACATTATTTCGGAGGGGGTGGGTGGGTGGGAGGGGGGGTTTAGACATCTTTGAGAGCGGTTTTGAAGGTGGGATTACATTTTTTTTTACAGCTTTAGGTAGGGCGTTCCACATTGATGTGGCATAATTGCGAAACGTGTTTAGTCTCTTGTTTGAGCCGAATCTGGGTTGAACATGAAAGCAGTGAGGTAAGTTTGTCTTCTTGAAGTTGTTCTGACTGAATCTGCAGTGCACCCGGCTTCTCAGTCTGTCGTCGTTGCACTTCCAAATTGCAATCAGCGCTGGAGTTGTCAAGGGTTGCTTCTTGAAGCAGTCAAAATGCGCTCCTTGGCTACACCTACAATGGTTGTCAATCATTTCGACATCAGCTGTGACCGGTTCAGAAGAACCCACATTGAACTTGAGAGGTTATGTATCCTTTATTCCTTCCGCGCCGACAAATTATAGTCCCCTGTGTAACACCTGTAACCAGAGTGCTACGGACTGGTTTAAATTAATCATCTTGCTGCTGAGGTCAGGCAAACGCCTGCGAACACCAGCAACTAGGACAGAGAGACTTCGGCTCAGCTTCTTCCCCCAGGCCATCAGAGCCTTGAACACTGAACTCTCCACACACAAGCACACACACACACACACACACAACACACACACTGTACACGCTCACACACTAGCAGCCACTTTAACATGAGCACACACACACTCATGCTGCACACGCTCACACTTATGGTCACTTTACAAAAGGAAAGGTCACTTTAAGAATAGTATAGTAGAGCTTGAGATTGTATAATATAGCATTGTATAGCAGTGTACATAAAGACCCAGTGCCTCATCCGTAGCTAACAGTGTATTGCACTACCACAGGACCTAGCATGTCCTACCATGCTCTGTAAATAACTCATGTACAGATACCTGATATGCCCTACTTTGATTACTTGTATTATTGCACAATGTCGTTCTATTGGATTCTTATTATTATTATTATTATTATTATTGTATTATGCACAACCGTTGCGGGCAAGACCCCCCGCATTTCATTGTATACTTGTATGCCGTGACAAATAAAACTCTTGACTTGACTTGACTAGATTTAGTCTTTTAGGGCAGGGGCACAATGGGGGGCACATACATTTAGTCTTTTAGGGCGGGGGCACAATGGGGGCACATACATTTAGTCTTTTAGGGCGGGGGCACAATGGGGGCACATACATTTAGTCATTTAGGGCAGGGGCACAATGGGGGCACATACATTTAGTCTTTTAGGGCGGGGGCACAATGGGGGCACATACATTTAGTCTTTTAGGGCAGGGGCACAATGGGGGCACATACATTTAGTCATTTAGGGCAGGGGCACAATGGGGGCACATACATTTAGTCTTTTAGGGCAGGGGCACAATGGGGGCACATACATTTAGTCTTTTAGGGCAGGGGCACAATGGGGGCACATACATTTAGTCATTTAGCTGAACGCTTTTATCCAAAGGCTTAAAGCGACAAGTCATCAGGAAGGGCACAACTTTTTTTTTTTATCCACTTTTTCTCCCATTTTCTATTTTTTCTCCCATCCCATTTTCGTATCATCCAATTCAACCCTCCCCTGTCACGAACGCTGTTTCTTGCCTCCCACAAGCCGGCTGCAATGTGGACTAAGTCATACATAGCACGAGTCCCCTCCGGTACTTGAGGTAACAGCAGTCGCATCTTTTCACCTGCGCAGCTCGATCTCTCAGTGGCGAGGAGTAACGCGTGGGAGGCTCACGCTGCCCCCGACACTTCCTGATTCTACTGCGCAGGCGCACCAACCGACCTGTAGGAGTCGCTGTCCACAACGCCCGATCCCCACCCATCAGTTTCCCTCCCCGTAATACGGCCAATGTGTATTAGTATGAACGACCAGCTAAACTGAAAGCAATGTGGAGCCAGCATTCATTCTCCAGCATTTCGTGGCGAGTGCCTTGCCCACTACGCCACGTAGCCGCCCGCAGGAAGGGCACAACTCTATCAGCTGAGTAACAATGTTCATCAAAGTGTTGAGTGCTACAGTGTAGGTTAGTTTATTGGGACAAGTGCATGACAGTAAGGTTAGTTAGGGTTAGATTTTTTTTATAAAAAAAATATAGATTTTTTTTTTTTAAACTGGGGTGGCATCTCAGGGGCACCTGAGATTTCAGGGGGGGCACGTGCCCCTGGTGCCCCAGTGGTAAAATAAACAGGCCCCCAACGCACAGTACAGGCCCCTCCTATGTATGGGGCTGCGGCACTGCAGATTTCTCCTGGTGCAGCCAGCTCGCAGGTTCGACTCCCGGCCGCTAGGAGGAACAGGGGGAGCGGGGATCACAGCCAGCTATTGTGGGAAACAGGAACACAAGGAAGCGACTCCACAGGGCGCTCACTGGGATCTACCGGAGGATCTACTGTGTTTGTTGCTACCGGAGGATCTACCGGAGGATCTACGGCCGTTACCGGACAGAGAGCTCTACATGGAGCAGCAGGACGCGACATCATGACGTCCACTAGTGAACGGAGGGCTTTTGCTCATAAAATCAACCGGTGAGTGAGACACACAGCTCCTCTCTCTCTCCCCCCACGGTCCCGGTCCACCCGGTCCTCCCGTTAGCCCGGGTTCTTCTGGGGGGTAACATCATCATCACCATCATCCTCCTCCTCCTCATCATCATCATCATCATCATCATCATCAGGCGAACCGTCCGGCGCTCGAACCCGCGGGGCTCGTCGTCATCGCTTTGGCACTTAAATAATAACCCGTTTATTGTGATGATTAAAGAAGAGACGCTAGTTATCTTGTGTTTAATATAGTTCCAGCGTCCTGGTACTTTATCATCTGTTTTAACTGAGAGGGGGTCGCAGCGCTCTGCTATACAGAGAGAGGTATATCATATAGGCCTACTATACATATATATATATTATATACAGAGAGATACAGGCCTACTATATACAGTCTACAGATATATATACAGAGAGATACAGATACTAGCATTCAGAGCTGTGTGGACAACGTTAACCTTCTGTGTATTGTCGCAGTGAAAGGGTTTAACCCTCTGTGTATTGTCTCAGTGAAAGGGTTAACCGGCTGTCGTGTGGCAGTGAAAAGGGTTAACCCCTCTGTGTATTGTCGCAGTGAAAGGGTTAACCGGCTGTCGTGTGGCAGTGAAAAGGGTTAACCCCTCTGTGTATTGTCGCAGTGAAAGGGTTAACTGGCTGTTGTGTGGCAGTGAAAAGGGTTAACCCTCTGTGTATTGTCGCAGTGAAAGGGTTAACATGTTTTACTAACCGATTTTCCAACCGGTCGTTGTTGTTGTTGTTGTTGATGATATAGTGATGATGAATAGTGTCAAGTTGACGCACCGCACCTCATTATATCGATCCATTCATCAACTATTATTATTTAGGTTAATAATAATCCCCATCTATGGAGTCTGGTCAGATGGACAAGACGACGATGTGGTCTCTGGTGTTGTTCTGGTCCAAACGGGTTCCGCTTCTTCCATCAAACCAGAAGTATAACATCTCACGCGGGGTTCATGTATTATGGAGAGAACATGCATCTCTGATCAGATTCCATCAGACATAACGGGCACAGCAGAGTGGGTGCTGTCTGTCTGCCCGTCTGTCTGTCTGTGTGTCTGCCCTGCTTTCAACATACTGCTGTGACGATGAGAGGTTGATTGATTGATTGATTGATTGAAAATTGTATTACCAGATTGCAGAATGGGTACAATACAGTACGGCTCAATACACACAATTGTTAAGGGGATGCAGACCAGAGAAAGACTTTCGTCTTGTTTACATCAGGGTTCCCCATTTTCAATTCATCATAACATATATGACATACATGACATACAGATAGACAGTAGCCCAGTAGTGAGTCTCCCTCTCTCTCTCTGTGTTTATAGCCTAACAACACCACCACGTACAGTAGTGAGTCTCCCTCTCTCTGTGTTTATAGCCTAACAACACCACCATGTACAGTAGTGAGTCTCTCTCTCTCTCTCTGTGTGTTTATAGCCTAACAACACCACCACGTACAGTAGTGAGTCTCCCTCTCTCTGTGTTTATAGCCTAACAACACCACCACGTACAGTAGTGAGTCTCCCTCTCTCTCTGTGTTTATAGCCTAACAACACCACCACGTACAGTAGTGAGTCTCCCTCTCTCTCTCTGTGTTTATAGCCTAACAACACCACCACGTACAGTAGTGAGTCTCCCTCTCTCTCTGTGTTTATAGCCTAACAACACCACCACGTACAGTAGTGAGTCTCCCCCTCTCTGTGTTTATAGCCTAACAACACCACCACGTACAGTAGTGAGTCTCCCTCTCTCTCTCTGTGTTTATAGCCTAACAACACCACCACGTACAGTAGTGAGTCTCTCTCTCTCTCTCTCTGTGTTTATAGCCTAACAACACCACCACGTACAGTAGTGAGTCTCCCTCTCTCTCTCTGTGTTTATAGCCTAACAACACCACCACGTACAGTAGTGAGTCTCCCCCTCTCTGTGTTTATAGTCTAACAACACCACCACGTACAGTAGTGAGTCTCTCTCTCTCTCTCTGTGTTTATAGCCTAACAACACCACCACGTACAGTAGTGAGTCTCCCCCTCTCTCTCTCTGTGTTTATAGCCTAACAACACCACCACCGTACAGTAGTGAGTCTCCCCCTCTCTGTGTTTATAGCCTAACAACACCACCACCTACAGTAGTGAGTCTCTCTCTCTCTCTCTGTGTTTATAGCCTAACAACACCACCACGTACAGTAGTGAGTCTCCCCCTCTCTCTCTCTGTGTTTATAGCCTAACAACACCACCACGTACAGTAGTGAGTCTCCCTCTCTCTCTCTGTGTTTATAGCCTAACAACACCACCACGTACAGTAGTGAGTCTCTCTCTCTCTCTCTCTGTGTTTATAGCCTAACAACACCACCACGTACAGTAGTGAGTCTCCCTCTCTCTCTCTGTGTTTATAGCCTAACAACACCACCACGTACAGTAGTGAGTCTCTCTCTCTCTCTGTGTTTATAGCCTAACAACACCACCACGTACAGTAGTGAGTCTCTCTCCCTCTCTCTCTGTGTTTATAGCCTAACAACACCACCACGTACAGTAGTGAGTCTCCCTCTCTCTCTGTGTGTTTATAGCCTAACAACACCACCACCGTACAGTAGTGAGTCTCCCTCTCTCTCTCTGTGTTTATAGCCTAACAACACCACCACGTACAGTAGTGAGTCTCCCTCTCTCTCTCTGTGTGTTTATAGCCTAACAACACCACCACGTACAGTAGTGAGTCTCCCTCTCTCTCTCTGTGTTTATAGCCTAACAACACCACCACGTACAGTAGTGAGTCTCCCTCTCTCTCTGTGTTTATAGCCTAACAACACCACCACGTACAGTAGTGAGTCTCCCTCTCTCTCTCTGTGTTTATAGCCTAACAACACCACCACGTACAGTAGTGAGTCTCCCCCTCTCTCTGTGTTTATAGCCTAACAACACCACCACCGTACAGTAGTGAGTCTCCCTCTCTCTCTCTGTGTTTATAGCCTAACAACACCACCACGTACAGTAGTGAGTCTCCCTCTCTCTCTCTCTGTGTTTATAGCCTAACAACACCACCACGTACAGTAGTGAGTCTCCCTCTCTCTGTGTTTATAGCCTAACAACACCACCACGTACAGTAGTGAGTCTCCCTCTCTCTGTGTTTATAGCCTAACAACACCACCACGTACAGTAGTGAGTCTCCCTCTCTCTCTCTGTGTTTATAGCCTAACAACACCACCACGTACAGTAGTGAGTCTCCCTCTCTCTCTGTGTTTATAGCCTAACAACACCACCACGTACAGTAGTGAGTCTCTCTCTCTCTCTCTGTGTTTATAGCCTAACAACACCACCACGTACAGTAGTGAGTCTCCCTCTCTCTCTCTGTGTTTATAGCCTAACAACACCACCACGTACAGTAGTGAGTCTCCCTCTCTCTCTCTGTGTTTATAGCCTAACAACACCACCACGTACAGTAGTGAGTCTCCCTCTCTCTCTCTGTGTTTATAGCCTAACAACACCACCACGTACAGTAGTGAGTCTCCCTCTCTCTCTCTGTGTTTATAGCCTAACAACACCACCACGTACAGTAGTGAGTCTCCCTCTCTCTGTGTTTATAGCCTAACAACACCACCACGTACAGTAGTGAGTCTCTCTCTCTCTGTGTTTATAGCCTAACAACACCACCACGTACAGTAGTGAGTCTCCCTCTCTCTCTCTGTGTTTATAGTCTAACAACACCACCACGTACAGTAGTGAGTCTCCCCCTCTCTCTCTCTGTGTTTATAGCCTAACAACACCACCACGTACAGTAGTGAGTCTCCCTCTCTCTGTGTTTATAGCCTAACAACACCACCACGTACAGTAGTGAGTCTCCCCCTCTCTCTCTGTGTTTATAGCCTAACAACACCACCACGTACAGTAGTGAGTCTCCCTCTCTCTCTCTGTGTTTATAGCCTAACAACACCACCACGTACAGTAGTGAGTCTCCCTCTCTCTCTCTGTGTTTATAGCCTAACAACACCACCACGTACAGTAGTGAGTCTCCCTCTCTCTCTCTGTGTTTATAGCCTAACAACACCACCACGTACAGTAGTGAGTCTCCCTCTCTCTGTGTTTATAGTCTAACAACACCACCACGTACAGTAGTGAGTCTCCCTCTCTCTCTCTGTGTTTATAGCCTAACAACACCACCACGTACAGTAGTGAGTCTCTCTCTCTCTGTGTTTATAGCCTAACAACACCACCACGTACAGTAGTGAGTCTCCCTCTCTCTCTCTGTGTTTATAGTCTAACAACACCACCACGTACAGTAGTGAGTCTCCCCCTCTCTCTCTCTGTGTTTATAGCCTAACAACACCACCACGTACAGTAGTGAGTCTCCCTCTCTCTGTGTTTATAGCCTAACAACACCACCACGTACAGTAGTGAGTCTCCCCCTCTCTCTCTGTGTTTATAGCCTAACAACACCACCACGTACAGTAGTGAGTCTCCCTCTCTCTCTCTGTGTTTATAGCCTAACAACACCACCACGTACAGTAGTGAGTCTCCCTCTCTCTCTCTGTGTTTATAGCCTAACAACACCACCACGTACAGTAGTGAGTCTCCCTCTCTCTCTCTGTGTTTATAGCCTAACAACACCACCACGTACAGTAGTGAGTCTCCCTCTCTCTCTCTGTGTTTATAGTCTAACAACACCACCACGTACAGTAGTGAGTCTCCCTCTCTCTCTCTGTGTTTATAGCCTAACAACACCACCACGTACAGTAGTGAGTCTCCCTCTCTCTCTCTGTGTTTATAGCCTAACAACACCACCACGTACAGTAGTGAGTCTCTCTCTCTCTCTCTGTGTTTATAGCCTAACAACACCACCACGTACAGTAGTGAGTCTCCCCCTCTCTCTCTGTGTTTATAGCCTAACAACACCACCACGTACAGTAGTGAGTCTCCCTCTCTCTCTGTGTTTATAGCCTAACAACACCACCACGTACAGTAGTGAGTCTCTCTCTCTCTCTGTGTTTATAGCCTAACAACACCATCACGTACAGTAGTGAGTCTCTCTCTCTCTCTCTGTGTTTATAGCCTAACAACACCACCACGTACAGTAGTGAGTCTCCCTCTCTCTCTCTGTGTTTATAGCCTAACAACACCACCACGTACAGTAGTGAGTCTCCCTCTCTCTCTGTGTTTATAGCCTAACAACACCACCACGTACAGTAGTGAGTCTCCCTCTCTCTCTGTGTTTATAGCCTAACAACACCACCACGTACAGTAGTGAGTCTCTCTCTCTCTCTCTGTGTTTATAGCCTAACAACACCACCACGTACAGTAGTGAGTCTCCCTCTCTCTCTCTCTGTGTTTATAGCCTAACAACACCACCACGTACAGTAGTGAGTCTCCCCCTCTCTCTGTGTTTATAGCCTAACAACACCACCACGTACAGTAGTGAGTCTCCCTCTCTCTCTCTCTGTGTTTATAGTCTAACAACACCACCACGTACAGTAGTGAGTCTCCCTCTCTCTGTGTTTATAGCCTAACAACACCACCACGTACAGTAGTGAGTCTCCCTCTCTCTCTCTGTGTTTATAGCCTAACAACACCACCACGTACAGTAGTGAGTCTCTCTCTCTCTCTCTGTGTTTATAGCCTAACAACACCACCACGTACAGTAGTGAGTCTCCCCCTCTCTCTCTGTGTTTATAGCCTAACAACACCACCACGTACAGTAGTGAGTCTCTCTCTCTCTCTCTGTGTTTATAGCCTAACAACACCACCACGTACAGTAGTGAGTCTCCCTCTCTCTCTCTGTGTTTATAGCCTAACAACACCACCACGTACAGTAGTGAGTCTCCCTCTCTCTCTGTGTTTATAGCCTAACAACACCACCACGTACAGTAGTGAGTCTCCCTCTCTCTCTGTGTTTATAGCCTAACAACACCACCACGTACAGTAGTGAGTCTCCCTCTCTCTCTCTGTGTTTATAGCCTAACAACACCACCACGTACAGTAGTGAGTCTCTCTCTCTCTCTGTGTTTATAGCCTAACAACACCACCACGTACAGTAGTGAGTCTCCCCCCTCTCTCTGTGTTTATAGCCTAACAACACCACCACGTACCAGTAGTGAGTCTCTCTCTCTCTCTCTGTGTTTATAGCCTAACAACACCACCACTGTATTATTCCCTCAATAATAATCAGCGTCCCAGCCAGGTTGCCTCTTTACAGCCAGACAGCTCTTATCAGCATCATCAGTAAACAACATCTTCTAAAGTTACCCCCTGGCAGCTGAAACCGTGGAGCGTCTGTGTAGATGTAAACAAAACGGATAAACCTGCATCACAGGGCACTGAGGGCACTGAGGGCAGAGTCCACCACGCTGGTTTCTACAGGACATGGTACGTGACAGACGGGGGTGTAGACTCTGTGATGTAGACCTGGTTTCTACAGGACATGGTACGTGACGGGGTGTAGAGTAGACTCTGTGATGTAGACCTGGTTTCTACAGGACATGGTACGTGACGGGGTGTAGAGTAGACTCTGTGATGTAGACCTGGTTTCTACAGGACATGGTACGTGACGGGGTGGAGAGTAGACTCTGTGATGTAGACCTGGTTTCTACAGGACATGGTACGTGACAGACCTGGTGTAGAGTAGACTCTGTGACGTAGACCTGGTCCACCAGGCGCTGGACTAACTGAACCATCATCTCTACATTTAGATTTAGTCATTTAGCTGAACGTTTTTAACCAGATCGACTTATAATCGACTTAATCCCACCAAGGGGATCAATAAAGGAATATGTTATTTTATAATGTTTACAACAAGTCAGCTGAGGGTAAGTGGTATTGTTTGTCTTTGTTGAACTTGAGTGCCTCACTCTTGACTGCATAGTAGTATAGACAATAGACATAGTAGCCTAGTAGGTAGTGGTATAGATATAGTAGTATAGACATAGTAGCGTAGTAGGTAGTGGTATAGATATAGTAGTATAGACATAGTAGCATAGTAGGTAGTGGTATAGATATAGTACATAGTACATAATAGTAACTGACTCGTGGGAAGTTTGTTCCACCATCATGGATCGATGGCAGGCCGAGGGAATATAGTCTGCTCCGCTTCCATGAGCCCCCAGGTGGGTCTGAGGCGGCCAGAAGATGCAGAGCATAGGGGTCTTGAGGGTGTGTAGTTAGAAGATGCAGAGCATAGGGGTCTTGAGGGTGTGTAGTTAGAAGATGCAGAGCATAGGGGTCTTGAGGGTGTGTAGTTAGAAGATGCAGAGCATAGGGGTCTTGAGGGGGTGTAGTTAGAAGATGCAGAGTGTAGGGGTCTTGAGGGTGTGTAGTTAGAAGATGCAGAGCATAGGGGTCTTGAGGGTGTGTAGTTAGAAGATGCATAGCGTAGGGGTCTTGAAGGTGTGTAGTTAGAAGATGCATAGCGTAGGGGTCTTGAAGGTGTGTAGTTAGAAGATGTAGAGCGTAGGGGTCTTGAGGGTGTGTAGTTAGAAGATGCAGAGCGTAGGGGTCTTGAAGGTGTGTAGTTAGAAGATGTAGAGCATAGGGGTCTTGAGGGTGTGTAGTTAGAAGATGCAGAGCGTAGGGGTCTTGAGGGTGTGTAGTTAGATGATGCAGAGAGTAGGGGTCTTGAGGGTGTGTAGTTAGAAGATGCAGAGCGTAGGGGGTCTTGAGGGTGTGTAGTTAGAAGATGCAGAGTGTAGGGGTCTTGAGGGTGTGTAGTTAGAAGATGCAGAGCGTAGGGGTCTTGAGGGTGTGTAGTTAGAAGATGCAGAGCGTAGGGGTCTTGAGGGTGTGTTGTTAGAAGATGCAGAGCGTAGGGGTCTTGAGGGTGTGTATAGAAGATGCAGAGCGTAGGGGTCTTGAGGGTGTGTAGTTAGAAGATGCAGAGCGTAGGGGTCTTGAGGGTGTGTAGTTAGAAGATGCAGAGTGTAGGGGTCTTGAGGGTGTGTTGTTAGAAGATGCAGAGTGTAGGGGTCTTGAGGGTGTGTAGTTAGAAGATGCAGAGTGTAGGGGTCTTGGGGGTGTGTAGTTAGAAGATGCAGAGCGTAGGGGTCTTGAGGGTGTGTAGTTAGAAGATGTAGAGTGTAGGGGTCTTGAGGGTGTGTAGTTAGATGATGCAGAGAGTAGGGGTCTTGAGGGTGTGTAGTTAGAAGATGCAGAGCGTAGGGGTCTTGAGGGTGTGTTGTTAGAAGATGTAGAGCGTAGGGGTCTTGAGGGTGTGTAGTTAGAAGATGCAGAGCGTAGGGGTCTTGAGGGTGTGTAGTTAGAAGATGCAGAGTGTAGGGGTCTTGAGGGTGTGTTGTTAGAAGATGTAGAGCGTAGGGGTCTTGAGGGTGTGTAGTTAGAAGATGCAGAGCGTAGGGGTCTTGAGGGTGTGTAGTTAGAAGATGCAGAGTGTAGGGGTCTTGAGGGTGTGTAGTTAGAAGATGCAGAGTGTAGGGGTCTTGGGGGTGTGTAGTTAGAAGATGCAGAGTGTAGGGGTCTTGAGGGTGTGTAGTTAGAAGATGCAGAGCGTAGGGGTCTTGAGGGTGTGTAGTTAGAAGATGCAGAGTGTAGGGGTCTTGAGGGTGTGTTGTTAGAAGATGCAGAGTGTAGGGGTCTTGAGGGTGTGTAGTTAGGCTGCGTTCACGACTGTGTAAACAGAGCAAATCACATGGGATTCCATGTGATTTGCTCTGTTTACACTGTCGTGAAACGCATTTGAATTGAACGCAATTGAATTTGATCTTTTCAATTCTGGGCCACTTTCATATGTGGTCCTAAATGAGATACTGGTCTGATCTTTTGCAGCGTGACCTCCGTCTGAACGGTCACCTGACTTTCATGTAACTTTTACATTATCACTCTTTTTGTCATAATTCTTTACGTCCATCTTCGTTATTGTTCATTTGGGCACGCGGGTCAGTTCAGGAGCAGTGACCACTAGTTCACACTGGAATCTGATATTGGTCATATATAAAAAAAAAATAAAATAAAAAACAATAACAATAAAAAAAGAAATCTGATCTGAGCATTAAATCAGAATTGAGCACTTAGGGCTCGCAGTGTGAACGTGACCTTGGAGACCTTCCACCTCGCTGCACGGCACGCCATCCAGTCTAGGCCTGGGCGGTATCATTGTTTTCACACCGTCATACCTTGATGACCTAATACCCCGGTGTACGGTATATGACGGTATGACTTTCATTTTCATCAGCGGGGGGGGGGGGGCAACCCGTGTTACCAAGTAAACAAATCGCTGAGATGGCCAGTTAGCCCGCAGCATCCGAGTGCTACTATCATTAGCTCTCAGAATGGTAGCCACTAGCCAGAAGCCCGGAGCATCCTAGTAATACTAACGTTAACTCTCAGAATGGTAGCCAGGAGCCCCGCAGCACCCTAGTACTAGTAACGTTAGTATTGTGTATTCAAAAACGCACTGGACTGCGACGTAACGTTTTACCATTTATTTGCTTGCTCCACCAGTCCACATTTAATTTCCAGTGAAGCGGGGTTTCCCCTCCTCTTCCTGTGTGTAGACAACCAGCTCTGCCCTCTGCTGGCGCGTGTGTGCAGTGCACTACAACCAACCACTGTTAAAACTCTGTTTCACTGTAATATAAACTGAAACGGATCTGTGATTTTGACGGTATTGGTTTTCAATACCGTCGGGATTTCTAAATACCCTGGTATACCGTAATACCGTCATACCGCCCAAGCCTAATCCAGCCCCCTCTCTGTCCGCTCAGTGGGACCCAGGCCATTGTTCAGCGCAGGATGTAGGAAAGGGTGTGGGGGCTTCCAGCCTTCCTCCTTCCTGTTTCAGAGAGGAGGGATTATGGAGACGCAGATGTTACGTTCCGATCTCCTCTGATTTCCAACAACATGTGTTCGACATGCTTTTGGCTTCTCTGACGTTTCGAACACGTCGCTCCCTCGTGAAACAGCTGCAGAATGATCTCCGTGTCTCACAGGAAGTGGAGGAGCTGTTTCTCAGAGAGGGTGGTGGTCATGGCAACAGCGCGGCAGAGGGAACATGTGAGCGTCACGTCTCTGGAGGCAGCAGGGTGACAGCGAGGGGTTACTGGATCATGTACAGAGTGATCACACTGGGTTATTCTCTGGATCATACAGCCCTGAGGAGGCCATGAGCCTGGCGTGTTCCATCATAAGGACCATGACTGGAACGCTGAAGCCCCTGCAGCTATGTGTGTCTGTGTGTGTGTGTGTGTGTCTGTCTCTGTCTGTGTGTGTGTCTGTGTGTGTCTGTCTCTGTCTGTGTGTGTGTCTGTGTCTCTGTCTGTGTGTGTCTGTGTGTGTCTCTGTCTCTGTCTGTGTGTGTCTGTGTCTCTGTCTGTGTGTGTGTGTCTGTGTGTGTGTGTGTGTGTGTGTGTGTGTCTGTGTCTGTGTGTGTGTGTGTGTGTCTGTGTCTGTGTGTGTGTGTCTGTGTGTGTGTCTGTGTGTGTGTGTCTGTGTGTGTGTGTGTGTGTCTGTGTCTGTGTGTGTGTCTGTGTGTGTGTCTGTGTCTGTGTGTCTGTGTCTGTGTGTGTGTGTCTGTGTCTGTGTGTGTGTGTCTGTGTGTGTCTGTGTGTGTGTGTCTGTGTGTGTGTCTGTGTGTCTGTGTCTGTGTGTGTGTGTCTGTGTGTGTGTCTGTGTCTGTGTGTGTGTGTCTGTGTGTGTGTCTGTGTCTGTGTGTCTGTGTCTGTGTGTGTGTGTCTGTGTGTGTGTGTCTGTGTGTGTGTCTGTGTCTGTGTGTGTGTGTCTGTGTCTGTGTGTGTGTGTGTGTGTGTGTGTCTGTGTCTGTGTGTGTGTGTGTCTGTGTGTCTGTGTCTGTGTGTGTGTGTCTGTGTCTGTGTGTGTGTGTCTGTGTCTGTGTGTGTGTGTCTGTGTGTGTGTGTCTGTGTGTGTGTGTCTGTGTGTGTGTCTGTGTGTCTGTGTGTGTCTGCCTCTGTGTGTCTGTGTGTCTGTGTGTGTCTGCCTTAACTTTTTGACTTACCAGCCATTTGGCTGGTAGATTTTAAAAACTACCAGCCAGGCAGATTTTTTACCAGCCAAAAATTATAAATAGCTTTTTAGTATATCGCCATCTGTTATTATTACTATAATACTCTCATATGCTATTTTCAAATAATATCATAAACAACATAAGGAATATTAGCATACTTTTGAGTGGACTGAAGGAATGAGTCAGCGTTAATAGTTTTAAATGCAAATAATTTATTGAAACATAGAAGTGGGGTCGGTTGGGACACACACGCACGCACACACAATGGGGGACCCTGATGTAAACAAGACAAACGTCTTTCTCTGGTCTGCATCCCCTTAACACTTTGTGCGCCATTCACGTTGTACGACGTGTTTCAAGTTCATGCGAATTCTGCCAATCCACGGCGTACAACGTTATTTTGTGTGTGTGACGGCCGGCCAAGCCGACAGCTGACAGCTGGATTCGATACCAGTGTCTCTTGCGTTGGTGACGAGCGCTTAGTCCGCTGCTGCGCCACCCAGCCGCCCAAGTTCAACACAGTTTGACGAACAATCTTACTGACCCTTAGCTGCCAGAGTTGTACCCTTCCTTCCTGCTGACTGTTGTACAGAACATACATATAAAAGGACAAAAGCGTAACTCCCTAAATGTGCCGTCTCGTCTCGTCTCGTCTCCTCCAGGACCGTGGCAGCGGAGGTGAGGAAGCAGGTCTCCAGAGAGTACGGCTCCCCTCAGCTGAGGAAACGAGGGGGGGGGCACCAACCGGTGAGTACTGTGAGCTGTACTGTGAGCTGTACTGTCCTGTGAGCTGTACTGTCCTGTGAGCTGTACTGTCCTGTGAGCTGTACTGTCCTGTGAGCTGTACTGTACTGTGAGCTGTACTGTACTGTGAGCTGTACTGTACTGTGAGCTGTACTGTACTGTGAGCTGTCCTGTGAGCTGTACTGTCCTGTGAGCTGTACTGTCCTGTGAGCTGTCCTGTGAGCTGTACTGTCCTGTGAGCTGTACTGTCCTGTGAGCTGTACTGTCCTGTGAGCTGTACTGTACTGTGAGCTGTACTGTACTGTGAGCTGTACTGTCCTGTGAGCTGTCCTGTGAGCTGTACTGTCCTGTGAGCTGTCCTGTGAGCTGTACTGTACTGTGAGCTGTACTGTGAGCTGTACTGTCCTGTGAGCTGTACTGTCCTGTGAGCTGTACTGTCCTGTGAGCTGTACTGTACTGTGAGCTGTACTGTCCTGTGAGCTGTACTGTCCTGTGAGCTGTACTGTCCTGTGAGCTGTACTGTCCTGTGAGCTGTACTGTCCTGTGACCCCTACTGTCCTGTGAGCTGTACTGTCCTGTGAGCTGTACTGTCCTGTGAGCTGTACTGTACTGTGAGCTGTACTGTCCTGTGAGCTGTACTGTACTGTGAGCTGTACTGTCCTGTGAGCTGTACTGTCCTGTGAGCTGTCCTGTGAGCTGTACTGTACTGTGAGCTGTACTGTCCTGTGAGCTGTACTGTCCTGTGAGCTGTACTGTCCTGTGAGCTGTACTGTACTGTGAGCTGTACTGTCCTGTGAGCTGTACTGTACTGTGAGCTGTACTGTCCTGTGAGCTGTACTGTCCTGTGAGCTGTACTGTCCTGTGAGCTGTACTGTACTGTGAGCTGTACTGTCCTGTGAGCTGTACTGTACTGTGAGCTGTACTGTCCTGTGAGCTGTACTGTACTGTGAGCTGTACTGTCCTGTGAGCTGTACTGTCCTGTGAGCTGTACTGTCCTGTGAGCTGTACTGTACTGTGAGCTGTACTGTCCTGTGAGCTGTACTGTCCTGTGAGCTGTACTGTACTGTGAGCTGTACTGTCCTGTGAGCTGTACTGTACTGTCCTGTGAGCTGTACTGTACTGTGAGCTGTACTGTACTGTGAGCTGTACTGTACTGTGAGCTGTACTGTCCTGTGAGCTGTACTGTCCTGTGAGCTGTACTGTACTGTGAGCTGTACTGTCCTGTGAGCTGTACTGTCCTGTGAGCTGTACTGTCCTGTGAGCTGTACTGTGAGCTGTACTGTCCTGTGAGCTGTACTGTACTGTGAGCTGTACTGTCCTGTGAGCTGTACTGTCCTGTGAGCTGTCCTGTCCTGTGAGCTGTACTGTGAGCTGTACTGTCCTGTGAGCTGTACTGTCCTGTGAGCTGTACTGTACTGTGAGCTGTACTGTCCTGTGAGCTGTACTGTCCTGTGAGCTGTACTGTACTGTGAGCTGTACTGTCCTGTGAGCTGTACTGTCCTGTGAGCTGTACTGTACTGTGAGCTGTACTGTCCTGTGAGCTGTACTGTCCTGTGAGCTGTACTGTCCTGTGAGCTGTCCTGTCCTGTGAGCTGTACTGTACTGTGAGCTGTACTGTCCTGTGAGCTGTACTGTCCTGTGAGCTGTACTGTCCTGTGAGCTGTACTGTCCTGTGAGCTGTCCTGTCCTGTGAGCTGTACTGTACTGTGAGCTGTACTGTCCTGTGAGCTGTACTGTCCTGTGAGCTGTACTGTCCTGTGAGCTGTACTGTACTGTGAGCTGTACTGTACTGTGAGCTGTACTGTACTGTGAGCTGTACTGTCCTGTGAGCTGTACTGTCCTGTGAGCTGTACTGTTATGTGAGCTGTACTGTCCTGTGAGCTGTACTGTACTGTGAGCTGTACTGTCCTGTGAGCTGTACTGTCCTGTGAGCTGTACTGTGAGCTGTACTGTTATGTGAGCTGTACTGTACTGTGAGCTGTACTGTCCTGTGAGCTGTACTGTCCTGTGAGCTGTACTGTCCTGTGAGCTGTACTGTACTGTGAGCTGTACTGTCCTGTGAGCTGTACTGTACTGTGAGCTGTATTGTCCTGTGAGCTGTACTGTCCTGTGAGCTGTACTGTCCTGTGAGCTGTACTGTCCTGTGAGCTGTACTGTCCTGTGAGCTGTACTGTACTGTCCTGTGAGCTGTACTGTACTGTCCTGTGAGCTGTGTGTGTGTGTGTGTGTGTGTGTGTGTGTGTGTGTGTGTGTGTGTGTGTGTGTGTGTGTGTGTGTGTGTGTGTGTGTGTGTGTGTGTGTGTGTGTGTGTGTGTGTGTGTGTGTGTGTGTGTGTGTGTGTGTGTGTGTGTGTGTGTGTGTGTGTGTGTGTGTGTGTGTGTGTGCGTGCGTGCGTGCGTGCTTTATATGGTTATTATTGGTATATATATAATAGGCTTATATGTTGATTGACAGGTCCCCCTGACGGAGGTGGTTGAGCCCGTGGACTTTGAGGAGTATGTCAGTAGCCACGCCCCCGGGGCGGAGCCTGGACCCCTCCGACAGCTGATGGAGTTCCCCCCCGACGACCTGGAGCTGGTCCAGCAGGAGAAGGAGTGCACCACCCTGGAGCCCCCCCTGCTGGAGGAGGAGTGAGTTACACCCTTTATTAACTAACCCCCCCTGCTGGAGGAGGAGTGAGTTACACCCTTTATTAACTAACCCCCCCTGCTGGAGGAGGAGTGAGTTACACCCTTTATTAACTAACCCCCCCTGCTGGAGGAGGAGTGAGTTACACCCTTTATTAACTAACCCCCCCCTGCTGGAGGAGGAGTGAGTTACACCCTTTATTAACTAACCCCCCCTGCTGGAGGAGGAGTGAGTTACACCCTTTATTAACTAACCCCCCCTGCTGGAGGAGGAGTGAGTTACACCCTTTATTAACTAACCCCCCCTGCTGGAGGAGGAGTGAGTTACACCCTTTATTAACTAACCCCCCCTGCTGGAGGAGGAGTGAGTTACACCCTTTATTAACTAACCCCCCCTGCTGGAGGAGGAGTGAGTTACACCCTTTATTAACTAACCCCCCCTGCTGGAGGAGGAGTGAGTTACACCCTTTATTAACTAACCCCCCCTGCTGGAGGAGGAGTGAGTTACACCCTTTATTAACTAACCCCCCTGCTGGAGGAGGAGTGAGTTACACCCTTTATTAACTAACCCTAACCCCCCCTGCTGGAGGAGGAGTGAGTTACACCCTTTATTAACTAACCCCCCCTGCTGGAGGAGGAGTGAGTTACACCCTTTATTAACTAACCCTAACCCCCCCTGCTGGAGGAGGAGTGAGTTACACCCTTTATTAACTAACCCCCCCTGCTGGAGGAGGAGTGAGTTACACCCTTTATTAATACAACATCTCAGACACAGTCTCATGTCCTTTAAACCTTTATTTATACAACATCATGGAGACATAGTCTCATGTCCTTTAAACCTTTATTTATACAACATCTCAGACACAGTCTCATGTCCTTTAAACCTTTATTTATACAACATCTCAGACAGTCTCATGTCCTTTAAACCTTTATTTATATTAATTCCCATTGGAGAGTTTAAGCTTCTTACACACAACATTGAAAGGGCATCCATGGGGGCCTGTTCTTAATTTAATTTATCTAGATTTGAGCCTCTCTTAGACTTTCAGTTGTTACTTGTCTTGTTTTTGTCTGTAACTAAACCACAACCACACAGAGCCTGGTTAGAGAAAACAGTCAACACCTCCCCGTGCTGTCTGTCATATAGGATGGATATGAATATTACACCCCCTGTGCTGTCTGTCATATAGGATGGATATGAATATTACACCCCCCCGTGCTGTCTGTCATATAGGATGGATATGAATATTACAGGCTGCTGAGCTCCATTATTGATGTGATGATGTTGTTCCTCAGCTCGCTGGACCCCAGAGTGAGGGACGCCCTGGCCGTGTACACTGACCAGTGGCTCATCATCCAGAGGAAGTAAGTGAGGAGGAGGAGGAGGAGGAGGAGGAGGAGGGGGGGAGGAGGAGCAGGAGGAGGAGGAGGAGGGGGGGGGGAGGAGGGGGGGGAGGAGGAGGAGGAGGAGGAGGAGGAGGAGGAGGAGGGGGAGGAGGAGCAGGAGGAGCAGGAGGAGGAGGGGGAGGAGGAGGAGGAGGGGGGGGGAGGAGGAGGAGGAGGAGGAGGGGGAGGAGGAGAGGGAGGAGGAGGAGAGGGAGAGGGAGGAGGGGGGAGGAGGAGGAGGAGGAGGAGGAGGAGGAGGAGGAGGAGGGGGAGGGGGAGGGGGAGGACACAGCTCCTTTACTCAAGTAGAAATACCCAGATCAAATAGTGCTCTTTTCATTGAAAGATTGAAAGTACATCATCATCTTCATCGATTATTGCCGTGCCATGTACTAGCTGTTGGTGATGTAAACAGCTGTTGTCTGGTGATGTAAACAGCTGTTGTCTGGTGATGTAAACAGCTGTTGCCTGGTGATGTAAACAGCTGTTGTCTGGTGATGTAAACAGCTGTTGTCTGGTGATGTAAACAGCTGTTGTCTGGTGATGTACACAGCTGTTGTCTGGTGATGTACACAGCTGTTGTCTGGTGATGTAAACAGCTGTTGTCTGGTGATGTAAACAGCGGCCAATCATAGTCGACTATACAAATCCTTAGTCGGGACAGCCCTAGTATCATCTATGTATCCTCTCTGTATTCTCTCTGTGTATCTATGTATCTCTATGTATCCTCTAAGTATCCTCTATGTATAATCTCTGTATAATCTCTGTGTCCTCTCTCTGTATCTAGGTACCAGCACTACAGTACGACGTACTCGCCCCACAACTCTGAGCGGCAGAGAGAGAGACAGCGAGGGCTGATCAAACAGACCTTTGAGCTGGACGAGGCCGCGACTGCAGAGCGCCAGGACGACCAGGTAGCCTGTGACATAATAATGGCATTAAAATACAGTGCTGCTGCTTTTGTTGACAGAGAGTTTCTGATGTGACGGAAGTTTGATAAGTGAAACTTTGCATTGTTTACTACCGATTTGATTTGTTTTTTTCGTTTTTTTGGTGTTTAAATGCAGACATGAGTTAAGGCCTCTACATGCTACAGCAACTTCAAAGCAACTTCGACACAACATCGACAAAGCAACGGTGTTGCAGACACTCTACCTTTATGCTTCTGCAAAATCAACGCGCAGCCTATGTAACATTGTACCCCGTATGTAGCTAGGTTCCCTAGATAGATGACGCTTCCCTTCTCAACCAACCCATTGATAAAAGCAGAAAAATAAGCATAGTTTTTACTTCCGGGCGGGGGGTTTCAAAATAAAAGAGCGAGTCTAAAAGCAGCGTAAATACGTTTATTTTTTACAATATCTAACGTTACACGAACCTAAACTAATCTAAAGTTAGTTTAGGTTCGTGTTAACGTTAGATTATGTACAAAATAAACGTATTTCCGGTGCTTTTAGTCGTCGCTCTTTTATTTTGAAATTCCCCGACCGGAAGTATTATAGTGTCTGTTGCTAGCAGCTTAACCTTTGTCAGCCGGTTCTTTGCTTTTTAACGTAACTTCATTCGTTTCCAATGGAGAGGAGAGAAAGACCGGCTCACATGCAGCTCAAACTACCTATTGGAATAAATTAATTGATTGATGTTTAACTTGTCCCTGTGTGTGTCCAGTCATTTCGACTAGCAAACGTTGTATTTAACGTTAAAGTTACCTCAGGATACCATTGTATTTAGCTATGCAGCTAATGTGGATAGCATTTTGTATAGCACCAATGCTAGCTGGCTGGCTACAGCTTTATTTACTAAATTATGGAGGCTTTTTTATCGTCAAGGTAAGAGAGGATTTGTCATGATCAACTAAGAGAGGATTTGTCATGATCAACTGAAGGCGTATGCTATGGAACAATATGTGCTTGGGTTTTCAGAAAAAGGCCAGCTATGTGACGCTAATTATTTAGCATCAACGCTGGCTGGCTACAACAATGGCGGATGGTATTCTCTGCGATACCTATATTATTCTATGACAGCCCCGCCCCCATTCGCTAACCAACCAATCACTGCTACGCAATATCAACGCAACGGTTGTTTAGGTTAGATTTTGGAGACATGTACGCAGATTCCTCGCAACACAGTCTACAAGACCCTAAACAACAACCGCGCTGAAATCGCGCTGATGTTGTGTTGAAGTTGCTTTGAAGTTGCTGTAGCATGTAGAGGCCTTTAGTCAACCATTCAGTGACCGATGTCATTACCGCTGTTAACTTGTTTGCAGCTTGCTGCTTGGTTTCTGCATGGACATAAATGACCGTATCATCCGCAGGCACTCGGCTTCTATAGAATATCACCTCCTTTTATCTTTCACCCCCCCCCCCCCCCCCCCCCCCACTGGAGTGAATCACTGCTGCACTTAGAGCAGGGGTCGGCAACCTGCGGCCTTTTTTTTACTTTTTTATTATTTTGGAGATCGATGTCATACTGTGACACTGAAATGAAAAAACATTTCATCAACTAAGATATTTAGTCAACAAAAGGCTTACCTGTATGCCTGATATGTGGTGCGAAATTTGCGAACAATGAAAAATTCACTTTTTATTTGATAGATTTTCCACAAATAAGGGAAGGACTCTAATAGAGCTGCATAGTTCAGGGTTTTATTTCAAAGTAGGTCTACAGATGGTATTCTTTTTTCAAAGTGGACTACTTTCTATTTTATAAATGTTCCACAAATAAGGGAAGGACTCAAATATACCTGAATAGTTCAGGGTTTTATTTCAAAGTCGGTCTACAGACACCAGTGTTTTGTCTCCTCTTCTGTGTTTTATTAAAAAATAGGTCTACACAGCCAGTATTTTGTCTCCTCTTCATAAGAGTTTGAGGTTTTCCTTTGTTATAACAGGTAAAAACAGCAATTAAAAAGTCAAATTTTTTCTTTTTGTTGCTTTATAATCCCATTAATGCAACAAACTGTGTGCTATAAGTATAAAGTATAATAAATCGCAAATTACTTTGGGTATGCAATTGTCAGGCGTTTTATGCTAAATGTGGGGTATGCTTGGGGATATATAAAACGTTATACACTGTGTTATCTTCATTTTAAGGGTAAATAGGTTGTGCGGCTCCCTGAGCATTTTATTTTGTGGGACGGGGGAAAAGTGGCTCTTTTGATAGTAAAGGTTGCTGACCCCTGACTTAGAGGTTACAACGCTTTCTCGAATCCAGCTATGAACTCACCCTCCACCCCCCCCCCCCCCCCCCCCCCGAGGCTAAGCGCCGCTCCGTCTCCCTGGACGACACCCCCCGGGGCAGCTGGGCCTCCAGTATCTTCGACCTGAAGAACTCGTCTCCAGACGCCCTGCTGCCCTCGGTGTTGGAGCGCAGCGCGCCCGAGGACCTGGACCAGCGCAACGCAGAGGCTCGCCTGAGGGGGCGCCACCCCGACCTGCTGGGCCTCTACCCCCCTCCTGACGAGGTCTGTGGCCCTGTGGCTATAGCTTATACTGTACTAATGTACTAATACTATACTGAGATGTGAGGCTACATTGAGCTAGCTCTACCAGAGAACAGAGATGTACGGCTACATTAAGCTAGCTCTACCAGAGAACAGAGATGTAAGGCTACATTAAGCTAGCTCTACCAGAGAACAGAGATGTAAGGCTACATTAAGCTAGCTCTACCAGAGAACAGAGATGTAAGGCTACATTAAGCTAGCTCTACCAGAGAACAGAGATGTAAGGCTACATTAAGCTAGCTCTACCAGAGAACAGAGATGTACGGCTACATTGAGCTAGCTCTACCAGAGAACAGAGATGTAAGGCTACATTAAGCTAGCTCTACCAGAGAACAGAGATGTAAGGCTACATTAAGCTAGCTCTACCAGAGAACAGAGATGTAAGGCTACATTAAGCTAGCTCTACCAGAGAACAGAGATGTAAGGCTACATTAAGCTAGCTCTACCAGAGAACAGAGATGTAAGGCTACATTGAGCTAGCTCTACCAGAGAACAGAGATGTAAGGCTACATTAAGCTAGCTCTACCAGAGAACAGAGATGTAAGGCTACATTGAGCTAGCTCTACCAGAGAACAGAGATGTAAGGCTACATTAAGCTAGCTCTACCAGAGAACAGAGATGTACGGCTACATTAAGCTAGCTCTACCAGAGAACAGAGATGTAAGGCTACATTAAGCTAGCTCTACCAGAGAACAGAGATGTAAGGCTACATTAAGCTAGCTCTACCAGAGAACAGAGATGGCTACATTAAGCTAGCTCTACCAGAGAACAGAGATGTACGGCTACAATTAAGCTAGCTCTACCAGAGAACAGAGATGTACGGCTACATTAAGGCTAGCTCTACCAGAGAACAGAGATGTAAGGCTACATTAAGCTAGCTCTACCAGAGAACAGAGATGTAAGGCTACATTGAGCTAGCTCTACCAGAGAACAGAGATGTACGGCTACATTAAGCTAGCTCTACCAGAGAACAGAGATGTAAGGCTACATTAAGCTAGCTCTACCAGAGAACAGAGATTGTAAGGCTACATTAGAGCTAGCTCTACCAGAGAACAGAGATGTAAGGCTACATTAAGCTAGCTCTACCAGAGAACAGAGATGTAAGGCTACATTAAGCTAGCTCTACCAGAGAACAGAGATGTAAGGCTACATTAAGCTAGCTCTACCAGAGAACAGAGATGTAAGGCTACATTGAGCTAGCTCTACCAGAGAACAGAGATGTAAGGCTACATTAAGCTAGCTCTACCAGAGAACAGAGATGTAAGGCTACATTAAGCTAGCTCTACCAGAGAACAGAGATGTAAGGCTACATTGAGCTAGCTCTACCAGAGAACAGAGATGTAAGGCTACATTGAGCTAGCTCTACCAGAGAACAGAGATGTAAGGCTACATTAAGCTAGCTCTACCAGAGAACAGAGATGTAAGGCTACATTAAGCTAGCTCTACCAGAGAACAGAGATGTAAGGCTACATTAAGCTAGCTCTACCAGAGAACAGAGATGTAAGGCTACATTAAGCTAGCTCTACCAGAGAACAGAGATGTAAGGCTACATTAAGCTAGCTCTACCAGAGAACAGAGATGTAAGGCTACATTGAGCTAGCTCTACCAGAGAACAGAGATGTAAGGCTACATTGAGCTAGCTCTACCAGAGAACAGAGATGTAAGGCTACATTAAGCTAGCTCTACCAGAGAACAGAGATGTAAGGCTACATTAAGCTAGCTCTACCAGAGAACAGAGATGTAAGGCTACATTAAGCTAGCTCTACCAGAGAACAGAGATGTAAGGCTACATTAAGCTAGCTCTACCAGAGAACAGAGATGTAAGGCTACATTAAGCTAGCTCTACCAGAGAACAGAGATGTAAGGCTACATTAAGCTAGCTCTACCAGAGAACAGAGATGTAAGGCTACATTAAGCTAGCTCTACCAGAGAACAGAGATGTAAGGCTACATTAAGCTAGCTCTACCAGAGAACAGAGATGTAAGGCTACATTAAGCTAGCTCTACCAGAGAACAGAGATGTAAGGCTACATTAAGCTAGCTCTACCAGAGAACAGAGATGTAAGGCTACATTGAGCTAGCTCTACCAGAGAACA
>NC_140178.1:1195363-1238786 GCF_963971535.1 Notolepis coatsorum
AAGGATTATGCAGGTATATTCAGACGGATATGCATATATATATATATATATATGCAGTAAATATTAGGGCTGTACCGAATGTATTTTTTTTAACATTCGAAGCTTCTATTGAGGTATTTGAACGAAGCTTCGAATGTCTGTCATCATAATCTATTTTATAGTTTTTTATTTTAAATTAAAAAAAAATGTTATCCTCAAACTAAATCCTCAATTTGAATAAAGTGCTTAATCTGATAACATTTGTATTATTTTTTTATTATTATCAGTTTCGTCAACATAAATAATCCAATCAGGGCACGGTTGGTACGAAGGTGATGGTGACGTCTTGATGGAGCGCCGAGCGGATGCAGACAGGCTACATCATTTATGATACATGTTTTATTTAACTTTTTATGATGAGTCATATACTATAATAGTATAATACTATAATATTAGTGTAGCCCAATCTTTATCTGCAACTGTGAAGAAAAACCCCATTGGTTTAAACAGAATGAATAGACACGTAAAAAAAAATGATATTATTATATTCTTTTATAAAAAATTTAAAATTCGAATGTTGATTTAGAATTTGAATGTCATCATTATGAACGAAGCTTCGAACTATTCGGTACAGCCCTAGTAAATATAAATATATAAATGTATATATATACATAGAAATCCAATCTCATTATGCTACTTTACAGATGCCTTCTAGAACGTCCACGCAGCTTTAACCCTGTGTGTTCCTCCATAGGGTTGGGCATCGTTTGGATTTGAACGGTTCCGGTTCCGATTATCCACTTAGGGTGCTTTCACACCAGAGCTGTTTGGTCCGGACTATTGGACCAGAATTCGGTAGTCCGCTTTTTTGGGGTGGTGTGAATGCGCAGTCGAACTCTAGTGCGGACCAAACACGCAAACTCTGGTCCGCCAAAAAACATAGGTCTCGGTTCACTTCATCGGACCAAACGCGGACCAAATATAGGAAGTCACCTGATAAACTGTGCATCTTGGGTAGAAGGAAGAAAAAAACACTGCGGCTTATTATTATTATTATTATTATTATTATTATTATTATTACCGCAGCGCGCGGCATTCACTGCAAAACAAGCACACTGTAAACATGTCTCGTGGACAGACTTGGGCGAATGATGAAGTGAAAGCCCTGATCGATGTATGGGCAGAAGACCAAATAAAACCGCTGCTTGTGGCACTCACAAAAACAACGAGGTGTACAAGTTGTTTAGCGAGAGGATGGCGGTAATGGGTTATAATCGAACGATGGATCAATGCCACACTCTTCTACTATCACGCTTCTTGCGGCTGTTTGTTTTTTTGCGGATTTCACTTCCTGAAGGGGAGGGATTTCCACTCTCCATTGTGTCCAATAGACGAGCTCCCTTTTCGACCGCGTGACATTGTTCAGATAGTTCGTTGCGCCTGACAAATTGCTGTGTGAATGCAGACGAACCAAATGATGAATGCAACAATGTTGCAACTTCACCACCAGAACCGCACCGAGTCCACCAGAACTATATGTGAAAGCGCCCTTAGATTCCTGTTCTAAACTATTCTCGATTCCGATTCTTTGAGGTGCAGGTCAAAACAGGTCACAGCTTATTTCGCAGGAGATTTACATTTTTTTTTTTTTAAATCTTAGTCAGTTAACTTGATACAGTTTAATTTGGTTGCTGTACTGTAACTAGGGTATTAATTAACAAAGTAATTTTTTTTATTTTTTTTACTCGAAATTAAGAATCGAAATGCAAATATGTTACTTCGGGTTCCAGAACCGGAAGTTAGGAACCGGTTCCTTTTTTTTTTTTGATCCACTTTTTCTCCCATTTTTCTATTTTTTCTCCCATCCCAATTTCGTATCATCCAATTCAACCCTCCCCTGTCACGGACGCTGTTTCTTGCCTCCCACAAGCCGGCTGCAATGTGGACTAAGTCATACATAGCACAAGTCCCCTCCGGTACTTGAGGTAACAGCAGTCGCATCTTTTCACCTGCGCAGCTCGATCTCTCAGTGGCGAGGAGTAACGCGTGGGAGGCTCACGCTGCCCCCGACACTTCCTGATTCTGGAACCGGTTCCTATTAGAACCGGTTCTCGGTGCCCAACCCTGTTCCTCCAGCTCTAACAGCCTGGTGTCTCTGTGTTCCAGCTTTAACCCTGTTCCTCCAGCTCTAACAGCGTGGTGTCTCTGTGTTCCAGCTGGAGAAGGTGCTCCAACAGGGTTAGGGTTAGGGTTAACCCTGTGTTCCTCCAGCTCTAACGGCCTGGTGTCTGTGTGTTCCAGCTGGAGAAGGTGCTCCAACAGGGTTAGGGTTAGGGTTAACCCTGTGTTCCTCCAGCTCTAACGGCCTGGTGTCTGTGTGTTCCAGCTGGAGAAGGTGCTCCAACAGGGGGACATTGGGGAGTGCTGTGAGCCCTACATGGTGATGAAGGAGTCGGACTCCTCCAAGGTCAGTGTTCAGGAGACGAGCCGGACCGCCTCGCTACTCTGTCTGGCTGCTCAGCCTTTCTCAACTGTTTCTGACTAGTTGTCTAGTTGTCTAGTGGATTAGTTGTCTAGTTGACTAGTTGTCTAGTTGTCTAGTGGACTAGTTGTCTAGTTGTCTAGTTGACTAGTTGTCTAGTGGACTAGTTGTCTAGTTGACTAGTTGTCTAGTTGACTAGGTGTCTAGTTGACTAGTTGTCTAGTTGACTAGTTGTCTAGTTGACTAGATGTCTAGTTGACTAGTTGTCTAGTTGACTAGTTGTCTAGTTGACTAGATGTCTAGGTGTCTAGTTGACTAGTTGTCTAGTTGACTAGTTGTCTAGTTGACTAGTTGTCTAGGTGTCTAGTTGTCTAGTTGTCTAGTTGACTAGTTGTCTAGTTGTCTAGTTGACTAGTTGTCTAGTTGTCTAGTTGACTAGTTGTCTAGTTGACTAGTTGTCTAGTTGACTAGTTGTCTAGGTGTCTAGTTGTCTAGTTGTCTAGGTGTCTAGTTGTCTAGTTGTCTAGTTGTCTAGTTGTCTAGTTGTCTAGTTGACTAGTTGTCTAGTTGACTAGTTGACTAGTTGTCTAGGTGTCTAGTTGTCTAGTTGTCTAGTTGTCTAGGTGTCTAGTTGTCTAGTTGACTAGTTGTCTAGTTGTCTAGTTGACTAGTTGACTAGTTGTCTAGTTGACTTCTCTCTCTCCGCAGTACCTGGTCACATGTTCTCTCTCTCTCTCTCTCTCCGCAGCACCTGATCACATGTTCTCTCTCTCTCTCTCTCTCTCTCTCTCTCTCTCTCTCTCTCTCTCTCTCTCTCTCTCTCTCTCTCTCTCTCTCTCTCTCTCTCTCTCCGCAGCACAAGGAGAAGCTGGAGAAGCTGCGCTCCCAGGCCGAGGCGTCCTGCACTCGTCTGGGTCGGTTCCGCATGCCGTTCGCCTGGACCGCCATCCACCTCCTGAACATCGTCAGCAGCGTGGGCGGCCTGGACCGCTCCGACCCGGACTCCGACTCCGGTACCGCTCACTCCTCCTCCCGCTGTCCCTGTGGCCACCGCACACCGGCGCCACCAGGTGGTGAAAATATAAAAAATAAAACTTGTGATATATATGTGATTTATACGTGGTGGTCTCCCCACAGAGCGGAAGGGTCACGGCACCTGGAACGACAGGAAGAAGAAGGGCTTCGAGAGGATGAGCGTGGGCGAGGACATGTGCAACTTCGCCACCTTCCGTCCGGCCACCCTGACCGTCACCAACTTCTTCAAGCAGGTGGGTCCGAGCGCCGGGCGGGTGACCCCTACTAGGGTTAGGGTTAGGGTGACCCCTACTAGGGTTAGGGTTAGGGTGACCCCTACTAGGGTTAGGGTTAGGGTGACCCCTACTAGGGTTAGGGTTAGGGTGACCCCTACTAGGGCCGGGCAGGGCGGGTGACCCCTACTAGGGCTGGGCACCGGGCGGGTGACCCCTACTAGGGCTGGGCAGGGCGGGTGACCCCTACTAGGGCTGGGCAGGGCGGGTGACCCCTACTAGGGCCGGGCAGGGCGGGTGACCCCTACTAGGGCCGGGCACCGGGCGGGTGACCCCTACTAGGGCCGGGCAGGGCGGGTGACCCCTACTAGGGCTGGGCAGGGCGGGTGACCCCTACTAGGGCCGGGCACCGGGCGGGTGACCCCTACTAGGGCCGGGCAGGGCGGGTGACCCCTACTAGGGCTGGGCAGGGCGGGTGACCCCTACTAGGGCCGGGCACCGGGCGGGTGACCCCTACTAGGGCCGGGCAGGGCGGGTGACCCCTACTAGGGCCGGGCAGGGCGGGTGACCCCTACTAGGGCCGGGCACCGGGCGGGTGACCCCTACTAGGGCTGGGCAGGGCGGGTGACCCCTACTAGGGCTGGGCACCGGGCGGGTGACCCCTACTAGGGCTGGGCAGGGCGGGTGACCCCTACTAGGGCTGGGCAGGGCGGGTGACCCCTACTAGGGCTGGGCAGGGCGGGTGACCCCTACTAGGGCTGGGCAGGGCGGGTGACCCCTACTAGGGCTGGGCACCGGGCGGGTGACCCCTACTAGGGCTGGGCAGGGCGGGTGACCCCTACTAGGGCTGGGCAGGGTGGGTGACCCCTACTAGGGCTGGGCAGGGTGGGTGACCCCTACTAGGGCTGGGCAGGGTGGGTGACCCCTACTAGGGCTGGGCAGGGTGGGTGACCCCTACTAGGGCTGGGCATGGCGGGTGACCCCTACTGAGAGGGGGGTGTGTCTGAGCGCCAGGCGGGTGCCTCCTACTGGTCTCTGAGAGGGGGGAGTGTCTGAGTGCCAGGCGGGTGCCTCCTACTGGTCCCTCTGAGAGGGGGGTGTGTCCTACTGGTCCCTCTGAGAGGGGGGTGTGTCTGAGCGCCAGGCGGGTGCCTCCTACTGGTCCCTCTGAGAGGGGGGTGTGTCTGAGCGCCAGGCGGGTGCCTCCTACTGGTCCCTCTGAGAGGGGGGAGTGTCTGAGCGCCAGGCGGGTGCCTCCTACTGGTCCCTCTGAGAGGGGGGTGTGTCCTACTGGTCCCTGAGGCTGCTGAGGTCACGACCCCGTATCACTGCTGTTTGTGTTTGACTGTTGGTTATGTATGTGTGGAGGCGTGGCCTGTTGGTTATGTATGTGTGGAGGCGTGGCCTGTTGGTTATGTATGTGTGGAGGCGTGGTCTGTGTTTGTCTGTTGGTTATGTATGTGTGGAGGCGTGGTCTGTTGGTTATGTATGTGTGGAGGCGTGGCCTGTTGGTTATGTATGTGTGGAGGCGTGGTCTGTTGGTTATGTATGTGTGGAGGCGTGGTCTGTGTTTGACTGTTGGTTATGTATGTGTGGAGGCGTGGTCTGTTGGTTATGTATGTGTGGAGGCGTGGCCTGTTGGTTATGTATGTGTGGAGGCGTGGTCTGTTGGTTATGTATGTGTGGAGGCGTGGTCTGTGTTTGACTGTTGGTTATGTATGTGTGGAGGCGTGGCCTGTTGGTTATGTATGTGTGGAGGCGTGGCCTGTTGGTTATGTATGTGTGGAGGCGTGGCCTGTTGGTTATGTATGTGTGGAGGCGTGGCCTGTTGGTTATGTATGTGTGGAGGCGTGGCCTGTTGGTTATGTATGTGTGGAGGCGTGGCCTGTTGGTTATGTATGTGTGGAGGCGTGGTCTGTTGGTTATGTATGTGTGGAGGCGTGGTCTGTTGGTTATGTATGTGTGGAGGCGTGGCCTGTGTTTGTCTGTTGGTTATGTATGTGTGGAGGCGTGGCCTGTGTTTGTCTGTTGGTTATGTATGTGTGGAGGCGTGGCCTGTGTTTGTCTGTTGGTTATGTATGTGTGGAGGCGTGGTCTGTTTGTTGGTTATGTATGTGTGGAGGCGTGGTCTGTTTGTTGGTTATGTATGTGTGGAGGCGTGGTTTAAAATGTAACCCCCCCCCCTGCCAGATATCTGATTACCCCGTGTGTGTGTGTCTGTGTCTGTGTCTGTGTGACGTGTGTGTGTGTGTGTGTCTGTGTCTGTGTCTGTCTGTCTGTGTCTGTGTGTGTGTCTGTGTGTGTGTGTGTGTGTGTGTGTGTGTGTGTGTGTGTGTGTGTGTCTGTGTCTGTGTGTGTGTGTGTGTGTGTGTGTGTGTGTAGGAGGGCGACAGGCTGAGTGATGAAGACCTCTATAAGTTCCTGGCAGACATGCGCAGACCGTCCTCTGTCCTTCGTCGGCTGAGGCCCGTCACAGGTGAGCATGACGCATACAGTACACAGGGGTGGACGGTATGGTCTAAAATTTATATCACGGTATAATTTGAAGCATAGACGGTAACGGTATATATCACGGTATCAGTGTTTCCGTTAGAATAATTTTTTTTGCCTAATAGGCAGGCTATATAAAGAATGACATCCTCAAGGCATGTAGATTTATAATATTTTAACTTAAAACTAGGCTACTTTTGCGTATAAAGTCATTATATTCCAAATAAAATAAGTCCCGAGTCGAGACTCCTGCTCCCATTGCAAACAGCGGGGCTGGATGCTGGATTTTGCTAGAAGCATATGCAGCTGCAGAGCCGCAGAGCCAGGGGCGCTTTCAGGTCTGGTCACAGGCCCGCTCAACAGCGCCCCCCCACCCAACTGAATTGGAGTATTGCACTGTGCAATACTCCAATTCAGCCATTGGCAATTCAGCCGTTGGGTGGGGGGGCGCTGTTGAGCGGGCCTGTGACCAGACCTGAAAGCGCCCCTGGCTCTGCGGCTCTGCAGCTGCATGCTATTAGCAAATCCACTGCTGCAGCCGTCCTCCCGCTGCAGCCGTCGTTATCAGAACACTACACGCATATCGTAATGTTTACAGCAAACTGTAGTTGATCACCAGGTATGTTTTATTAACGTAGAATAATTCATATAAGAAAAACGATAGGGAAATCTCTTACCTTTCTCCACTGGTTAAAAATGCCAGGAACTGAAATTGAAACTTGCTGTGCGCCGCGGTGATATGTGTTTATTATGAAATGACAATTGCGTGTTGACACGCCCACTGCGCGAAGCCTCCTAAATAACTTTTTCCAGTTTGCACATATCTATTATCTATGACTAATTCTATCTATTTTTAGGGGCAAATGCGATTGAAATAGTCGCGCTGTGGTTACATGACGTCATTGCTATTTTAGAGCTGCTCTACCGGTTACACAGTATAGTCAAAATCCATACCGTACAGCAAATTCATACCGTTTATACCGTATACCGTTTATACCGTCCACCCCTAGTACACACTATATACAGTACACACTATACAGTACACACTATACAAAGTCTCAAAGTTACTACGGTATGTGTATATGTGACCGTGTTGCGACATAACCGTGTTTAGGTTTTGCGCTTTTGACAGCAAAACTAGTGGCTTAAACTTATTGAAAGGAGGTTCTTCTTTGGCGATGCAATAGGCCACATTCATTTTCATCTTCACTTCACAGAGTCTTTCGTTTCGATTGTTTGCTAGGAATTATGGGATTTGGTGTTGGATGTATGGACTCTACGCAGAGACGGGGACATGGTCTTTAATCGCACGATAGACTACAACTACCGAGTAGAATAGCGGGGCGCAGGCCCATCGATTCACTTCACACGCAAAACAGGCTGTGTTTATATGGTGTTTTATATAAGTGAGGCTGAACATTTGTGTTTATAACGAGGATGTGTTTATTTATAGGGCTGTTTCCCCGAAGCCTGTTTTTGGCATTCGAACCACGCTAGGGATTTTCGAACGGATGTTCGAACCTTAGTTTTTAATCGTGCAATAAATGTGCTCCTAAATAATTGTTCTGGTTCAGTACCGTCGAGTCTGGACTTTAGGCACATTTACGCATATAAATGTAGCGCATATTGCTGCGGTTATTAAGAGTAGTAGTACCTACTCACTGGTCACGGGAGTCTTCAATAACGTTTGGATGGTAATCCATTTTGTGAATCCATTTGTTGAAACTACATCTTTGTTGGCCGACGGCTCCTTGCTATCTTAACGTTAAAAGCTAAAGGGCTGCGCTCTGCTTAATTAACGTGAATAACATACCTGTGTAACGTTAAGCAACTTGTGTCCCGCTGGGAAAGTTCAGCATCACTGCCTGCACTTGGTTTAATCCAAACGTCCATTCGGAAACGTTGTATTATGAAAATAAGACGGGTGAGTGTGAGTCACTCAACTCTCTCTGTTTTGTGTGTGTCTGCCCCCCCCCCCCCCCCCCCCCCCAGCCCAGCTGAAGATAGACATCTCCCCCGCCCCCGACACGCCCCACTACTGCCTGTCTCCGGAGCTGCTGCACGTCAAGCCCTACCCCGACCTGCGCGTGCGCCCCACCAAGGACGTGCTGGAGTTCCCCGCACGCTACGTGTACACGCCCCACACCACCTACAGGTCAGTACACGGTACTACAGGTCAGTGCACACCCCACATACCACCTACAGGTCAGTACACGGTACTACAGGTCAGTACACGCCCCACACACCACCTACAGGTCAGTGCACGGTACTACAGGTCAGTACACACCCCACACACCACCTACAGGTCAGTACACGGTACTACAGGTCAGTGCACGCCCCACACCACCTACAGGTCAGTACACGGTACTACAGGTCAGTACACGCCCCACACACCACCTACAGGTCAGTACACGGTACTACAGGTCAGTACACGCCCCACACACCACCTACAGGTCAGTACACGGTACTACAGGTCAGTACACGCCCCACACCACCTACAGGTCAGTACACGGTACTACAGGCCAGTACACGCCCCACACACCACCTACAGGCCAGTACACGGTACTACAGGCCAGTACACGCCCCACACACCACCTACAGGTCAGTACACGGTACTACAGGTCAGTACACGCCCCACACCACCTACAGGTCAGTACACGGTACTACAGGCCAGTACACGCCCCACACACCACCTACAGGTCAGTACACGGTACTACAGGCCAGTACACGCCCCACACCACCTACAGGTCAGTACACGGTACTACAGGCCAGTACACGCCCCACACCACCTACAGGTCAGTACACGGTACTACAGGTCAGTACACGCCCCACACCACCTACAGGTCAGTACACGGTACTACAGGTCAGTACACGGTACTACAGGTCAGCACCACACACACTAGTCTAGACGCTACGTCACGGCGAGCTCCGCAGAGGGACAGACGATTCGAAACCGCAGATTTCGTGAGAGTAACGTTGTCTGATTTATGCGGCGTTAATAAGCCTAAATTAATGCTAAATTGCCGTGATATTGAGAGATGTTAAATGACTAGGCCCCGAATGTCCGGAGGGAATTACATTTTCCGGCATTTGTCATAAAAGCGGCCTAGCGTGAATCCCTGGTATGTACAACACGCCCCCCCCACACACACGCATGTAGTCATAAACACATGAAAGACCCACTGTCCTAGTTTAATTATTTAATTTAATTTCAGACCCTTTCAGACTCAAAAGGCAACTGAGATAGTTGATGATAATAAACATTTAACTTCATTAGCTGAAATATAAAAAAAATCATTAAGTCTGCTATAACCATGCTCCCTTTCTCTCTGTGTGTGTGTGTGTGTGTGTGTGTGTGTGTGTGTGTGTGTGTGTGTGTGTGTGTGTGTGTGTGTGTGTGTGTGTGTGTGTGTGTGTGTGTGTGTGTGTGTGTGTGTGTGTGTGTGTGTGTGTGTGTGTGTGTGTGTGTGTGTGTGTGTGTGTGTGTGTGCGTGTGTGTGTGTGCGTGTCCCAGACCAGATGAGGTCAGAGGAGTTTGATAGTATTTACTGAGGATGGCCAGATAATGTTGATATTGCAACATAAAAAATATAATACATAATAAATGTATACATGATCATGCAACAATTGTTGGAGGAACGGTTTGGGAGAGAGAGGTAGGAAGGGCTTTTAGTTTGTGTGTTATTTCAAGTTTCTTTAATAGGGTGTGAACATTTGAAAGCTCGATATATCAAAACGTGGCACTTTACAGTGAACAGGAGGTCTATTTGTATTCAAAACAATAGATTGTTTTACACTTAAATGTCTGGAAGAGCTTAAAAAATGAAATGTCAATCTCCTTTTTGAGTTGATCTAAATGTGTTAAATGGGCATATGATATTGTCTCTTATTACATGGCGTTTTAACATTCGCCGAAATGCTTGATTGTGATTGGTCAATAGCGCTCGGCAGAGGTCCGTTATTACTCGATAACGGACCTCTGCCGAGCAATAATGACCGCTGTTCGCAGCTGAGCAATCAAGCCCACTGACACACACTGCATCAGTGCAATCAGACACAGGCTGCATGATGATGTCAGAGGCTGCACGATGATGTCAGAGGCAGAGGCTGCACGATGATGTCAGAGGCTGCACGATGATGTCAGAGGCTGCACGATGATGTCAGAGGCTGGATGATCATGTCACACAGTGCTTCTCACTGCCACAGCTGGATGCAGACGTTGTGGAAACAGTCATGAAGAGTTCATGGAGCTTTACTCTGTGAGATAAAACAAGAACATGGTCATCTGTAGTTTAGACACTCTGTAGTTTAGACACCACTCTGTAGTTTAGACAGCATGATGACCTCACTCTGTAGTTTAGACAGCATGATGACCTCACTCTGTAGTTTAGACACTCTGTAGTTTAGACACTCTGTAGTTTAGACAGCATGATGACCTCACTCTGTAGTTTAGACAGCATGATGACCTCACTCTGTAGTTTAGACAGCATGATGACCTCACTCTGTAGTTTAGACACTCTGTAGTTTAGACACTCTGTAGTTTAGACACCACTCTGTAGTTTAGACACTCTGTAGTTTAGACACTCTGTAGTTTAGACAGCATGATGACCTCACTCTGTAGTTTAGACACTCTGTAGTTTAGACAGCATGATGACCTCACTCTGTAGTTTAGACAGCATGATGACCTCACTCTGTAGTTTAGACACTCTGTAGTTTAGACACTCTGTAGTTTAGACTCTGTAGTTTAGACACTCTGTAGTTTAGACACTCTGTAGTTTAGACAGCATGATGACCTCACTCTGTAGTTTAGACAGCATGATGACCTCACTCTGTAGTTTAGACACTCTGTAGTTTAGACAGTATGATGACCTCACTCTGTAGTTTAGACAGCATGATGACCTCACTCTGTAGTTTAGACACTCTGTAGTTTAGACACTCTGTAGTTTAGACAGCATGATGACCTCACTCTGTAGTTTAGACACTGTAGTTTTTTTTTTACACTGAAATTCTAATTCGAACTTGTCTGCAACGAATTTCAAATTCAAAAAGTGACACTAAAGTGACAGCCCTAATAGAGACACACTCAGACTCACCTGGAGCTGCGTGATGCTGTCGGGGGAGGAGTCACGGAGCTGCGTGATGCTGTCGGGGGAGGAGTCACGGAGCTGCGTCTCCAGCCGGGTCACCTGGGTCCTCAGCTCCGCCTCTTCCTGCTCCACGAGCACCAGCTTGTCCCGAGTCACCCGGACCTCCGTCTGCAGAGCGGCCGTCTGGACCTGCGGACAGAACCCATGTTACTGACCAGACACTCTATATCAGTGATGGCTGTTTACTGCAGAGTGGAGGGACTGGGAGACCCATGTTACTGACCAGACACTCTATATCAGTGATGGCTGTTTACTGCAGAGTGGAGGGACTGGGAGACCCATGTTACTGACCAGACACTATATATCAGTGATGACTGTTTACTGCAGAGTGGAGGGACTGGGAGACCCATGTTACTGACCAGACACTCTGTATCAGTGATGACTGTTTACTGCAGAGTGGAGGGACTGGGAGACCCATGTTACTGACCAGACACTATATATCAGTGATGACTGTTTACTGCAGAGTGGAGGGACTGGGAGACCCATGTTACTGACCAGACACTCTATATCAGTGATGACTGTTTACTGCAGAGTGGAGGGACTGGGAGACCCATGTTACTGACCAGACACTCTATATCAGTGATGGCTGTTTACTGCAGAGTGGAGGGACTGGGAGACCCATGTTACTGACCAGACACTGTATATCAGTGATGACTGTTTACTGCAGAATGGAGGGACTGGGAGACCCATGTTACTGACCAGACACTCTATATCAGTGATGACTGTTTACTGCAGAGTGGAGGGACTGGGAGACCCATGTTACTGACCAGACACTCTATATCAGTGATGGCTGTTTACTGCAGAGTGGAGGGACTGGGAGACCCATGTTACTGACCAGACACTGTATATCAGTGATGACTGTTTACTGCAGAGTGGAGGGACTGGGAGACCCATGTTACTGACCAGACACTCTATATCAGTGATGACTGTTTACTGCAGAGTGGAGGGACTGAGAGACCCATGTTACTGACCAGACACTCTGTATCAGTGATGGCTGTTTACTGCAGAGTGGAGGGACTGGGAGACCCATGTTACTGACCAGACACTCTGTATCAGTGATGGCTGTTTACTGCAGAGTGGAGGGACTGGGAGACCCATGTTACTGACCAGACACTCTATATCAGTGATGACTGTTTACTGCAGAGTGGAGGGACTGGGAGACCCATGTTACTGACCAGACACTCTATATCAGTGATGACTGTTTACTGCAGAGTGGAGGGACTGAGAGACCCATGTTACTGACCAGACACTCTATATCAGTGATGACTGTTTACTGCAGAGTGGAGGGACTGAGAGACCCATGTTACTGACCAGACACTATATCAGTGATGACTGTTTACTGCAGAGTGGAGGGACTGAGAGACCCATGTTACTGACCAGACACTCTATATCAGTGATGACTGTTTACTGCAGAGTGGAGGGACTGGGAGACCCATGTTACTGACCAGACACTCTATATCAGTGATGGCTGTTTACTGCAGAGTGGAGGGACTGGGAGACCCATGTTACTGACCAGACACTCTATATCAGTGATGACTGTTTACTGCAGAGTGGAGGGACTGAGAGACCCATGTTACTGACCAGACACTCTATATCAGTGATGACTGTTTACTGCAGAGCAGGAGGGACTGGGAGACCCATGTTACTGACCAGACACTATATATCAGTGATGACTGTTTACTGCAGAGCAGGAGGGACTGGGAGACCCATGTTACTGACCAGACACTCTGTATCAGTGATGACTGTTTACTGCAGAGTGGAGGGACTGAGAGACCCATGTTACTGACCAGACACTCTGTATCAGTGATGACTGTTTACTGCAGAGTGGAGGGACTGAGAGACCCATGTTACTGACCAGACACTATATCAGTGATGTCTGTTTACTGCAGAGTGGAGGGACTGAGAGACCCATGTTACTGACCAGACACTCTGTATCAGTGATGACTGTTTACTGCAGAGTGGAGGGACTGAGAGACCCGTGTTACTGACCAGACACTCTGTATCAGTGATGACTGTTTACTGCAGAGTGGAGGGACTGAGAGACCCATGTTACTGACCAGACACTCTGTATCAGTGATGACTGTTTACTGCAGAGTGGAGGGACTGGGAGACCCATGTTACTGACCAGACACTCTATATCAGTGATGGCTGTTTACTGCAGAGTGGAGGGACTGGGAGACCCATGTTACTGACCAGACACTCTGTATCAGTGATGACTGTTTACTGCAGAGTGGAGGGACTGAGAGACCCATGTTACTGACCAGACACTCTATATCAGTGATGACTGTTTACTGCAGAGCGGAGGGACTGGGAGACCCATGTTACTGACCAGACACTCTATATCAGTGATGACTGTTTACTGCAGAGTGGAGGGACTGGGAGACCCATGTTACTGACCAGACACTATATCAGTGATGACTGTTTACTGCAGAGTGGAGGGACTGAGAGACCCATGTTACTGACCAGACACTCTATATCAGTGATGACTGTTTACTGCAGAGTGGAGGGACTGGGAGACCCATGTTACTGACCAGACACTCTATATCAGTGATGACTGTTTACTGCAGAGTGGAGGGACTGGGAGACCCATGTTACTGACCAGACACTCTGTATCAGTGATGACTGTTTACTGCAGAGTGGAGGGACTGGGAGACCCATGTTACTGACCAGACACTCTATATCAGTGATGACTGTTTACTGCAGAGTGGAGGGACTGAGAGACCCATGTTACTGACCAGACACTCTATATCAGTGATGACTGTTTACTGCAGAGTGGAGGGACTGAGAGACCCATGTTACTGACCAGACACTCTATATCAGTGATGACTGTTTACTGCAGAGTGGAGGGACTGGGAGACCCATGTTACTGACCAGACACTCTGTATCAGTGATGGCTGTTTACTGCAGAGTGGAGGGACTGGGAGACCCATGTTACTGACCAGACACTCTGTATCAGTGATGACTGTTTACTGCAGAGCGGAGGGACTGGGAGACCCATGTTACTGACCAGACACTCTGTATCAGTGATGACTGTTTACTGCAGAGTGGAGGGACTGGGAGACCCATGTTACTGACCAGACACTCTGTATCAGTGATGACTGTTTACTGCAGAGTGGAGGGACTGGGAGACCCATGTTACTGACCAGACACACTATATCAGTGATGACTGTTTACTGCAGAGTGGAGGGACTGGGAGACCCATGTTACTGACCAGACACTCTGTATCAGTGATGACTGTTTACTGCAGAGTGGAGGGACTGAGAGACCCATGTTACTGACCAGACACTCTGTATCAGTGATGACTGTTTACTGCAGAGTGGAGGGACTGAGAGACCCATGTTACTGACCAGACACTATATCAGTGATGTCTGTTTACTGCAGAGTGGAGGGACTGAGAGACCCATGTTACTGACCAGACACTCTGTATCAGTGATGACTGTTTACTGCAGAGTGGAGGGACTGAGAGACCCGTGTTACTGACCAGACACTCTGTATCAGTGATGACTGTTTACTGCAGAGTGGAGGGACTGAGAGACCCATGTTACTGACCAGACACTCTGTATCAGTGATGACTGTTTACTGCAGAGTGGAGGGACTGGGAGACCCATGTTACTGACCAGACACTCTATATCAGTGATGGCTGTTTACTGCAGAGTGGAGGGACTGGGAGACCCATGTTACTGACCAGACACTCTGTATCAGTGATGACTGTTTACTGCAGAGTGGAGGGACTGAGAGACCCATGTTACTGACCAGACACTCTATATCAGTGATGACTGTTTACTGCAGAGCGGAGGGACTGGGAGACCCATGTTACTGACCAGACACTCTGTATCAGTGATGACTGTTTACTGCAGAGTGGAGGGACTGGGAGACCCATGTTACTGACCAGACACTCTGTATCAGTGATGACTGTTTACTGCAGAGTGGAGGGACTGAGAGACCCATGTTACTGACCAGACACTATATCAGTGATGTCTGTTTACTGCAGAGTGGAGGGACTGAGAGACCCATGTTACTGACCAGACACTCTGTATCAGTGATGACTGTTTACTGCAGAGTGGAGGGACTGAGAGACCCGTGTTACTGACCAGACACTCTGTATCAGTGATGACTGTTTACTGCAGAGTGGAGGGACTGAGAGACCCATGTTACTGACCAGACACTCTGTATCAGTGATGACTGTTTACTGCAGAGTGGAGGGACTGGGAGACCCATGTTACTGACCAGACACTCTATATCAGTGATGGCTGTTTACTGCAGAGTGGAGGGACTGGGAGACCCATGTTACTGACCAGACACTCTGTATCAGTGATGACTGTTTACTGCAGAGTGGAGGGACTGAGAGACCCATGTTACTGACCAGACACTCTATATCAGTGATGACTGTTTACTGCAGAGCGGAGGGACTGGGAGACCCATGTTACTGACCAGACACTCTATATCAGTGATGACTGTTTACTGCAGAGTGGAGGGACTGGGAGACCCATGTTACTGACCAGACACTATATCAGTGATGACTGTTTACTGCAGAGTGGAGGGACTGAGAGACCCATGTTACTGACCAGACACTCTATATCAGTGATGACTGTTTACTGCAGAGTGGAGGGACTGGGAGACCCATGTTACTGACCAGACACTCTATATCAGTGATGACTGTTTACTGCAGAGTGGAGGGACTGGGAGACCCATGTTACTGACCAGACACTCTGTATCAGTGATGACTGTTTACTGCAGAGTGGAGGGACTGGGAGACCCATGTTACTGACCAGACACTCTATATCAGTGATGACTGTTTACTGCAGAGTGGAGGGACTGAGAGACCCATGTTACTGACCAGACACTCTATATCAGTGATGACTGTTTACTGCAGAGTGGAGGGACTGAGAGACCCATGTTACTGACCAGACACTCTATATCAGTGATGACTGTTTACTGCAGAGTGGAGGGACTGGGAGACCCATGTTACTGACCAGACACTCTGTATCAGTGATGGCTGTTTACTGCAGAGTGGAGGGACTGGGAGACCCATGTTACTGACCAGACACTCTGTATCAGTGATGACTGTTTACTGCAGAGCGGAGGGACTGGGAGACCCATGTTACTGACCAGACACTCTGTATCAGTGATGACTGTTTACTGCAGAGTGGAGGGACTGGGAGACCCATGTTACTGACCAGACACTCTGTATCAGTGATGACTGTTTACTGCAGAGTGGAGGGACTGGGAGACCCATGTTACTGACCAGACACACTATATCAGTGATGACTGTTTACTGCAGAGTGGAGGGACTGGGAGACCCATGTTACTGACCAGACACTCTGTATCAGTGATGACTGTTTACTGCAGAGCGGAGGGACTGGGAGACCCATGTTACTGACCAGACACTCTGTATCAGTGATGGCTGTTTACTGCAGAGTGGAGGGACTGGGAGACCCATGTTACTGACCAGACACTCTGTATCAGTGATGACTGTTTACTGCAGAGTGGAGGGACTGAGAGACCCATGTTACTGACCAGACACTCTGTATCAGTGATGGCTGTTTACTGCAGAGTGGAGGGACTGAGAGACCCATGTTACTGACCAGACACTCTGTATCAGTGATGACTGTTTACTGCAGAGTGGAGGGACTGAGATACCCATGTTACTGACCAGACACTCTATATCAGTGATGACTGTTTACTGCAGAGTGGAGGGACTGGGAGACCCATGTTACTGACCAGACACTCTATATCAGTGATGACTGTTTACTGCAGAGTGGAGGGACTGGGATACCCATGTTACTGACCAGACACTATATCAGTGATGACTGTTTACTGCAGAGTGGAGGGACTGGGAGACCCATGTTACTGACCAGACACTCTATATCAGTGATGACTGTTTACTGCAGTGTGGAGGGACTGGGAGACCCATGTTACTGACCAGACACTCTATATCAGTGATGACTGTTTACTGCAGAGTGGAGGGACTGAGAGACCCATGTTACTGACCAGACACTCTGTATCAGTGATGGCTGTTTACTGCAGAGTGGAGGGACTGGGAGACCCATGTTACTGACCAGACACTCTATATCAGTGATGACTGTTTACTGCAGAGTGGAGGGACTGAGAGACCCATGTTACTGACCAGACACTATATCAGTGATGACTGTTTACTGCAGAGTGGAGGGACTGGGAGACCCATGTTACTGACCAGACACTCTGTATCAGTGATGGCTGTTTACTGCAGAGTGGAGGGACTGAGAGACCCATGTTACTGACCAGACACTCTATATCAGTGATGGCTGTTTACTGCAGAGTGGAGGGACTGGGAGACTCATGTTACTGACCAGACACTCTATATCAATGATGGCTGTCAGAATGTAGAGCTATTTAACAATTATTTTAACAAAGAAATACCATTTACAGCACCTTTAAGATGTGCCCCCCCCCCCCCCCCCCTTGTTACTACCATCTACCATACTTACTGTTACCTGTTACCTATCCACTTTGTGCCTAGTGGCACATAAGGCCTTCACAGAGCGTTTCCACTTCTCTCGGTCAGCTGCCATTGTTCTTACTTACACTTCATTTCAAATCTTTATTTAAACTCTTAAGACACGGAGGTTACCCTCATTTACAAGCTCACAAAACAAGACACAGTCTATTATTACTTTATACGTATAGTCACAATAAATAAGAATAAACTATAAAGAATCAGCTAAGACAGTTACAAGTCGACACACATAATGGTGGAGATCATACTTTTAAATGCAGCGAGAGAAGGAAGAACCTTCAGCTTCAGAGTCAGTCGGAGGACGTTCCAGGTGTTTGAAGAACCTTCAGCTTCAGAGTCAGTCGGAGGACATTCCAGGTGTTGGAAGAACCTTCAGCTTCAGAGTCAGTCGGAGGACGTTCCAGGTGTTGGAAGAACCTTCAGCTTCAGAGTCAGTCGGAGGACGTTCCAGGTGTTGGAAGAACCTTCAGCTTCAGAGTCAGTCGGAGGACGTTCCAGGTGTTGGAAGCACCTTCAGCTTCAGAGTCAGTCGGAGGACGTTCCAGGTGTTGGAAGCACCTTCAGCTTCAGAGTCAGTCGGAGGACGTTCCAGGTGTTGGAAGAACCTTCAGCTTCAGAGTCAGTCGGAGGACGTTCCAGGTGTTGGAAGAACCTTCAGCTTCAGGGTCAGTCGGAGGACGTTCCTGGTGTTGGAAGAACCTTCAGCTTCAGAGTCAGTCGGAGGACGTTCCAGGTGTTGGAAGAACCTTCAGCTTCAGAGTCAGTCGGAGGACGTTCCAGGTGTTGGAAGAACCTTCAGCTTCAGAGTCAGTCGGAGGACGTTCCAGGTGTTGGAAGAACCTTCAGCTTCAGAGTCAGTCGGAGGACGTTCCAGGTGTTGGAAGAACCTTCAGCTTCAGAGTCAGTCGGAGGATGTTCCAGGTGTTGGAAGAACCTTCAGCTTCAGAGTCAGTCGGAGGGCGTTCCAGGTGTTGGAAGAACCTTCAGCTTCAGAGTCAGTCGGAGGGCGTTCCAGGTGTTGGAAGAACCTTCAGCTTCAGAGTCAGTCGGAGGGCGTTCCAGGTGTTGGAAGAACCTTCAGCTTCAGAGTCAGTCGGAGGACGTTCCAGGTGTTGGAAGAACCTTCAGCTTCAGAGTCAGTCGGAGGACGTTCCAGGTGTTGGAAGAACCTTCAGCTTCAGAGTCAGTCGGAGGACGTTCCAGGTGTTGGAAGAACCTTCAGCTTCAGAGTCAGTCGGAGGATGTTCCAGGTGTTGGAAGAACCTTCAGCTTCAGAGTCAGTCGGAGGACGTTCCAGGTGTTGGAAGAACCTTCAGCTTCAGAGTCAGTCGGAGGACGTTCCAGGTGTTGGAAGAACCTTCAGCTTCAGAGTCAGTCGGAGGGCGTTCCAGGTGTTGGAAGAACCTTCAGCTTCAGAGTCAGTCGGAGGACGTTCCAGGTGTTGGAAGAACCTTCAGCTTCAGAGTCAGTCGGAGGACGTTCCAGGTGTTGGAAGAACCTTCAGCTTCAGAGTCAGTCGGAGGACGTTCCAGGTGTTGGAAGAACCTTCAGCTTCAGAGTCAGTCGGAGGACGTTCCAGGTGTTGGAAGAACCTTCAGCTTCAGAGTCAGTCGGAGGACGTTCCAGGTGTTGGAAGAACCTTCAGCTTCAGAGTCAGTCGGAGGGCGTTCCAGGTGTTGGAAGAACCTTCAGCTTCAGAGTCAGTCGGAGGACGTTCCAGGTGTTGGAAGAACCTTCAGCTTCAGAGTCAGTCGGAGGACGTTCCAGGTGTTGGAAGAACCTTCAGCTTCAGAGTCAGTCGGAGGACGTTCCAGGTGTTGGAAGAACCTTCAGCTTCAGGGTCAGTCGGAGGACGTTCCTGGTGTTGGAAGAACCTTCAGCTTCAGAGTCAGTCGGAGGACGTTCCAGGTGTTGGAAGAACCTTCAGCTTCAGAGTCAGTCGGAGGACGTTCCAGGTGTTGGAAGAACCTTCAGCTTCAGAGTCAGTCGGAGGACGTTCCAGGTGTTGGAAGAACCTTCAGCTTCAGAGTCAGTCGGAGGACGTTCCAGGTGTTGGAAGAACCTTCAGCTTCAGAGTCAGTCGGAGGATGTTCCAGGTGTTGGAAGAACCTTCAGCTTCAGAGTCAGTCGGAGGGCGTTCCAGGTGTTGGAAGAACCTTCAGCTTCAGAGTCAGTCGGAGGGCGTTCCAGGTGTTGGAAGAACCTTCAGCTTCAGAGTCAGTCGGAGGGCGTTCCAGGTGTTGGAAGAACCTTCAGCTTCAGAGTCAGTCGGAGGACGTTCCAGGTGTTGGAAGAACCTTCAGCTTCAGAGTCAGTCGGAGGACGTTCCAGGTGTTGGAAGAACCTTCAGCTTCAGAGTCAGTCGGAGGACGTTCCAGGTGTTGGAAGAACCTTCAGCTTCAGAGTCAGTCGGAGGATGTTCCAGGTGTTGGAAGAACCTTCAGCTTCAGAGTCAGTCGGAGGACGTTCCAGGTGTTGGAAGAACCTTCAGCTTCAGAGTCAGTCGGAGGACGTTCCAGGTGTTGGAAGAACCTTCAGCTTCAGAGTCAGTCGGAGGGCGTTCCAGGTGTTGGAAGAACCTTCAGCTTCAGAGTCAGTCGGAGGACGTTCCAGGTGTTGGAAGAACCTTCAGCTTCAGAGTCAGTCGGAGGACGTTCCAGGTGTTGGAAGAACCTTCAGCTTCAGAGTCAGTCGGAGGGCGTTCCAGGTGTTGGAAGAACCTTCAGCTTCAGGGTCAGTCGGAGGACGTTCCTGGTGTTGGAAGAACCTTCAGCTTCAGAGTCAGTCGGAGGACGTTCCAGGTGTTGGAAGAACCTTCAGCTTCAGAGTCAGTCGGAGGACGTTCCAGGTGTTGGAAGAACCTTCAGCTTCAGAGTCAGTCGGAGGGCGTTCCAGGTGTTGGAAGCATTAAAGGAAAAGGCAGTTTTCCCCTCTAGTGCAGTGGTTCCCAAAGTCGGGGTCGCGACCCAAAGGTGGGCCGCGAGCAGCCACGGGAGGGCCGCGAGATGATTTAAAAAAAGAAGAAGAAAAAAAACGTTTTTTTTTGTCAGGCCACTGAACTTAGAAGCAGGCCAGGACAGTGTTTCTAGTTGTATTCTAAAAATTCTATTCTATTGTATTCTAAAATGTGACTATATGGTTTTATATTAACTTAATAAATAAACAAAAACTAAAAATCTACTTATTTCAACGAACGTTTCAAACTAAATAACAGATTATGCACATAAAACGCTGAAAACAACCGAAGCAACAATAGTATTTTAATGAGGCTATTATTATTATCATTATTATTTTGCAACAAGTTAGCCCTCTCATAAATAGCACATATAAATGAATAACTACCTTGAACTAACTTAATAGGATTGAAGTGATATTTGGCTTAAAAAATCGGTCGCCTGGCAAAAAAATAAATAAAAAAAGCCTGACGATGTGCATTGGGCTGCGGCTCTCTGACGCCTTATTTTCTGGGTCCCGGCCTGAAACGTTTGGGAACCCCTGCACTAATGCATCGTTTGGCATTTGGACAACATGCTTGTTGCTGTTATGTCTGTGCAGCGGCCCCGTCTCCTCTCAGGGGCCCAGAGGAACGAGGCTTTATCTCCCGGGGATCCCAGCGGCCCCGTCTCCTCTCAGGAGCCCAGAGGAACAGCTTTATCTCCCGGGGATCCCAGCGGCCCTGTCTCCTCTCAGGGGCCCAGAGGAACAGCTTTATCTCCCGGGGATCCCAGCGGCCCTGTCTCCTCTCAGGGGCCCAGAGGAACAGCTTTATCTCCCGGGGATCCCAGCGGCCCTGTCTCCTCTCAGGAGCCCAGAGGAACAGCTTTATCTCCCGGGGATCCCAGCGGCCCTGTCTCCTCTCCGGGATCCCAGTGGCCCCGTCTCCTCTCCGGGAGCCCAGAGGAACGAGGCTTTATCTCCCGGGGATCCCAGCGCCTTGCCGCCGCTATCTCTCAGCTCCGGCACGCAGGAGGCAAAGTCCCTGCATCCACAGTCGCTCTATCTGGATATCTCTCTCCAGGACGGCTGATGGCACGGATAACCAAAGCAGAACATTGTTGGAACATGAAGACAGAAGACAGCTGGTTGACTTGTATTTCCTTGAGTTGGATCTGGCCTTCTCTGGTTGAAAGGCCTAACTATCATTGGTATTGGTTTATTTTTAAAGCCCTTATTGGTAAACCTCCCTCTTACATCACAACACTGTCGGAATGGAGTCTTGGAACCTATTCTACACGTTCAGATGACCGGCTGGTTCTTAGGGTTCCTCCAGGAAAGACTGCTTTTTCCTTTGATGCTTCCAACTGGAATGTCCTCCAACTGACTCTGAAGCTGAAGGTTCTTCCTTCTCTCGCCGCATTTAAAAGTGTGTCGACTTGTAACAGTCTTTTTTTTTATTCTCTTTTTATTGATTTTCTCTAGGGTCCATACAAACAATGTGATGACTTCACATTCATTTATCCGAGTCTTCTGTAGTACAATTTTCATCCAGTGTTACTAAATCTGAGTTAAAGGGCAGACGTACAAGTACACAAATGAGGACCAATACAGTCTTGTAACTGTCTTAGCTAATCTTTTATTGTCTATTTAGTCTATATAGTAATCTATACTCTTTTTAGTGTGGGTGACCTGGCGAAGCTACGAATCGACTTTAAACTGGAAAATTTCGGTCCCATTGGAAATGCATTGCAAGTTAGAGTGCGGGAGCTGGAATAATTTTTTTTCCACTACCTTGGGTAAATTGCGAGAGTGATCTCAATTTTGGATGTAGAAAAAAACACATCAAAACGATGACACGGCTGTCTGTTCTCTCACAAAAGAAAAATAAATGGAATTGGACATTTCTATCTCAACTGATGACCATTTGTTTGAAGGTTCTCCTCCCCATAGACACCAATGTAATCCCACTCTAGAAATACGATGATTTTTGAGCTTTTTTCCCCTTCTGTTCCGATCGCCACCCGGGCCACAATTGTCGACGGAATGCCACAATATCGCACACAACCCTTCGCCTACTTGTTGAAGTGCTCATGTGCGCCTCACAACGCTTCATCTCTTATCGTTTGCTTTTAATCATCGTGACAATGCAGTCATGCATCTGCCCTCATTGGAATACATTCAAAGTGAAAATGCAAAGTCATTCGTGATTGCATCACCTGATGCATGATTGGTTCAGCCTAACAGCTGTGAGGCTCAGGGCTCTGGCTCAGCTGACCTGCCAATGACCTCCCCTGGACTTAACCCTTAAAGGGGTTATGCACTGCTATTCCTAGCACTATTTGGGCAACTTTACACACTTCCTGTGAGTCTATGTAACACATCTGTAATTTTTATTCCAAAAATAATCATTGTTTTATATTTCTAATCTTGTACTCAAAACCAGCATTTTTCAGCCTCATGAAAGCAGGCTATTATTGGCTTGGCTCCACCCAGACTTTGAGTGACAGCCACCCACCAAATAGCTCCGCCCATCTCCCCGTCAGAGATTAGGTTTCAGGTTACATACAAATATGGTATGTCATAAATATAGAGATGTAGCAGTACTGTCTATCTATATATATATAATATGTTACCATGAATTGAAATTGGGGGACCCTGATGTAAACAAGACGAAAGTCTTTCTCTGGTCTCCATCATAGCAGTACTGAGCAGTACTGTAGCAATACAAATATGGTATGTCATAAATATAGAGATGTAGCAGTACTGTCTATCTATATATATGTTACCACTATTTGTAAAAGCCACAACCACGTTACCATATTTGTAATAATGTAAATCATTGTGTCGTTGTACATATTGTGTATACACCGTTAGAAGCTAACATAGCTTAGCTTGGTAGCTATTGTGCTAACAACATATCCCGACGTCCGGCTCGCTGGCCGGCATGCACGTCCGACACAAAATGGTTCTCTCCTCTCTGTACACCCCCGTCCCCACGGGTACCCTGCCGGGGAGCCCATGGACGCGACAACGGCGGCAGCCGTAGGGTGCTCGAGCCCGCCGTAACGCTAGTGGTACACAATAGCTATGAGCTAACTAACGCTACGGCCGCCGCTGTTGTCGCGTCCACAAGCTCCCCGGCAGGACACCCGCGAGAACGGGGGCACACAAGGAGGAGAGAACCACCCCAAATCGAGCACTCATGCCGGCCGACAAGCCGGACACCGCGGTTGTTGTTAGCACAATAGTAGCCCACTGTGATGCACCGAGTGGGCCACCATTGATCAACATGCAGCGATGTGTAGCTTGCATGATGCGTGTGCAGTGCTTTGCCACACAGGTCTGAGAAGAGGACCTGCACATGATAGCAACCGGGAGCGTCGCGGAGCATTCAGCCTGCTGGCTACCTAGATCCACTTCAACCAGCCGAGCGTCGGGAGCTCCAGCAGCTTGTCGATGTGCTAATAGCCTGGAGCCAGCTACCGTTAGCTTGCAGAGGCTCCAGCACACCGACAAGCTGTGTAGCCAGCTAACGTTAGCTTGCAGAGGCTCCAGCACACCGACAAGCTGTGTAGCCAGCTACCGTTAGCTTGCAGAGGCTATTAGCACACCGACAAGCTGTGTAGCCAGCAGGCTGAATGCTCCGCGACGCTGGTTGAAGTGGATCTAGGTAGCCAGCAGGCTGAATGCTCAACGACGCTCCCGGTTGCTAACGCCGGCCCCGGCTGGTGCTAAGTAGCTAGCGATCGCTCCCGAGTCCCGAGAGCTAACGCCGGTCTGTCTGTCGAAGACCGAGGGAACCGCATCAGGCTTCAGCTGATTAGTGATCTTCTGGACAAACCTTCCACCCTGCAGGTAGCAAGAATGGAGGCGGGCATTACTAAAACCACAGAGCCAATCACATCACCGTGCGCTATAAACAGCGCCCTGTGACGTGCACCAGGTCGTCAAATCAACATGACCTGATTTACTAGAGGCAAAGAGGGGATGGGCTGTAGCTGAGGAATTCGCCAATATAGTATTTAGGCCCAAAAACACATTGATACGAACTCCTATTACTATAATACAATGCTAGAGACTGAAAAATGACATTTATAATGCATAGCACCTTTAAGTTACCCTCTGTGTTGCAGTACTGAATTGCTTGACAGCGCCCTCTGTCTTGCGGGTTGTGTCATTGTACTCAGTAGGGATATCCTCTTTCATTGGTCGATGTTGACCACCTTTCATTGGTCGATGTTGACCACTCCCCCGATCCTTAGACCACGCCCCCTTAGGCCACACCCCCTCAGTGTATCTCTTGAACCATTTGTCGTAGAGACTTGCGGGTTGGATGGGCAACCGAAGAAGGAGATGGTGTGTTTTGAAGATGAGAAGAAGAAGAGGGTAAACAATCAAAAGTTGGTTTACCAGAGGCCTAACTATGGCACACCACTAGCGTAGTATAAGAGCTGAGGAGGGCAGTAATACACCTGCGGGAAATTCAAAAGAAGAAACAAGAAGAAGAAGAAGAGCTCATCAAAATAATTGCGGAGGGCAGTAATACGCCACGATGCGTCTACACTGCCGGAAATTCTAAAGAAGAAGAAGAAGACTTGCGGGTTGTTCCATTGTACTCGGTAGGGATATCCTCTTTCATTGGTCGATGTTGACCACTCCCCCGATCCTTAGACCACGCCCCCGTAGGCCACACCCCCTTAGTCCAGAAAAATGTCAAAAACTCGGAAAAGTCAGAAACATTTCTAAAACTCGGAAAAGTCCGAACATTTCAAAAACTCGGAAAAATCAGAAAAATTTCACAAACTCGGAAAAGTCCGAAAAATTTCAAAAACTCGGAAAAGTCAGGAATATTTCCAAAACTGAATAATCAGAAAAATTTCAAAAACTCGGAAAAGTCAGAACATTTTCTAAAACTCGGAAAAGTCAGAAAAATTCAAAAAATACGAAAACCTCAAAAACTCGGAAGTCCGAAAAATTTCAAAAACTCGGAAAAGTCCGAAAATTTCAAAAACTCGGAAAAATCAGAACAATTTCACAAACTCGGAAAAGTCCGAAAAATTTCTAAAACTTGGAAAAGTCCGAAAAAAATTAAAACTCGGAAAAGTCAGAACATTTTCAAAAACTCGGAAAAGTCAGAGCATTTTCAAAAACTCTGAAAAGTCAGAAAAATTCAACAAAATCCGAAAACTGTAAAAACTCGGAAGTCAGAAAAATTTCAAAAACTCGGAAAAGTCAGAACATTTCTAAAACTCGGAAAAATCTGAAAAAATTCACAAACTCAAAGTCTGAAAAATTTCATAAACTCGGAAAAGTCCGATTTTTTTTAAAACTCGGAAAAGTCAAAAAAAATTCAAAAACTCGGAAAAGTCAGAAAAATTCAACAAAATCCGAAAACTTTAAAAACTCGGAAGTCCGAAAAAAAGTTAAAACTCGGAAAAGTCAGAAAAAGTCAGAAAAATTCAAAAACTCGGAAAAGTCCGGGAAAATTCAAAAACTCGGAAAAGTCTAAAAGATTTCAAAAAATCGGAAAAGTCTGAACATTTTCAAAAACTCGGAAAAGTCTGAACATTTTTAAAAACTCGGAAAAGTCTCATTCCTGAGTCGTCATTTTTATACGTTTTTTTTGTTTGTCATAGAGACTCGCGAGAGACCCTCTCCCGTTGGCCGGCGGTGCACAGGCGTCACCCACACTTTCACAATTTCCCCCGTGCGGAATTGTCTAGTCTTATTTATTGTGCCTATATGTATGAAATTGCTGATAAACTGTGTCTTGTTTTGTAAGCTCGTCGTCGCTGTATACGAGGGTAACCTCACTGTCTTAGGAGTTGAAGTAAAGGTTTGAAATCAAATTAAATAAAAAGTCCTCGTATAAGCTTGAGTACTCCCTCACCTGCAGCAGATCCAGCCGCTCTCTGAGCCTCCTCTCCCGAGTCCCGAGAGCTAACGCCGGTCTGTCTGTCGAAGACCGAGGGAACCGCATCAGGCTTCAGCTGATTAGTGATCTTCTGGACAAACCTTCCACCCTGCAGGTAGCAAGAATGGAGGCGGGCATTACTAAAACCACAGAGCCAATCACATCACATCACCGCTCTCTGTCACCCTCCCCAGCCGCTGCAGCGTCTCCTCGTGGGTCCTGAGAGATCGGCCGATCCGCGCCATCTTAGCCTCCACGGTGTCGTAGACGCTCCGGAGCGATCCGCTGAACTGCATCACGCCGTAGACGATCACGTTGACCTCTTCCAGCGGGGCGGCCTCGACCTCTGACCTCGGTACGCTGACCTCTTCCAGCGGGGCGACCTCGACCTCTGACCTCGGTACAGGACTGGCGTAGAAGCCTCCCAAACACACGGCGGCACAGAGCAGACGCAGGGCACCCGACCACATCCTGACAGAACACAGGGGCACAGAGAGAGAGAGAGACCGGACCGTCGTCTCTGGAGGCTTCTGTTTGCTTCCCTGAGTTCAAAGGTTGTTGTCTGCCAGCCGGAGAGGTCGTGGGTCTGATGATGCAAAGCCGCGGTCGTTGCTCCTCGCTGGTGAAGAAGGGGGGGGGGGGGCATCGGGTCACAACGACGCAGAGTCTGATGTTTATAGTTGACTTGTCTTATATTGGACGTGTGTGTGCAGTGTGTGTGTGTGTGTGTGTGTGTGTGTGTGTGTGTGTGTGTGTGTGTGTGTGTGTGTGTGTGTGTGTGTGCAGTGTCGTGGTGAAACATGAGCTCAACGGTCACTTTAAAAAAACATAAATGTATGTTTTTGTATAGTATAGTTACATATAGCGTAACTGTATATTGTATAGTAGTGTACAGTGTTTCCCACAGGGTTTTGTGAACCTCCGCCCATCTAGGGGGGTCCGGGGGCATGTCCATCTAGGGGGGTCCGGGGGCATGTCCATCTAGGGGGGTCCGGGGGCATGTCCATCTAGGGGGGTCCGGGGGCATGTCCATCTAGGGGGGTCCGGGGACATGTCCCCCCGGAATGTTTAAAAAAAAATAATTGTGGTTACCTGTGTTGAACTGGTTTATTTTTTAGAAAATAAAAAAAGATACTGGATTACTATTACGAATACTACCACTGCCAATACTACTGATACATCCCTATTGGCAAACTTTATATAAAAAAAAAATGTAAAACCTTTTTTTTTCCTTTTTTTTATTAATAAAAAATATTTGGTTCATTATAAAACTGTGGCAGCCCGCCACAGTCTATTAATAGGGATGCTCCGATATTGGTATCGGTATCGGCCGCCGATATCAGTAAAATAGCTGGATCGGGTATCGTTATTTTTTTTATATATATATCATTTAAAAAAATAAAATTTATACGAAATAAAATAAGAAATAACCATTCAGTACATTTATATCTGTGTTAATTTGTTACATTTAGTTTCACTAAGTTAGGAAAGTAATGTTTTAAGTCGAGCCTGATGTTGCCTTGTTGCACAAAAGAATGATCCCAGTCTCTTCCACACAGTGACAGTGAGGCATACAGTTTATTAATTGAATGAATGAAGTTTATTTTCTGTCTTTGTTTACAACAAATCAAAAACACACTTGTGATCCATTACAATTCTTTTTTTTTAATCCACTTTTTCTCCTTATTTTTCAATTTTTTCCCCCATCCCAATTTCGCCTCGCCAATTCTCCCCTCCGCTGTCTCGAACGTTGCTAGACTATGCCTCCCACTGGTCAGCTGCAGTGGATACAATTATTTATTTTTTAAAACTTTTTTGTAAAAAGAATTTGGACAATGGGTATGGGATCGGTATCGGTATTGGCCGATACCAAACCCAGGTATCGGTATCGGGACTGAAAAAGTCGGATCGGTGCATCCCTAGTAATACCATCGAAAATAAGGAAAGTATCGCCCAGCCCTACCATCAGATATGATGATGATGATGAGATACCATTATGCAGTAAAAAATAAGAAAATATTGAGATATGACATTTTGGCCTTATCGACCAGCCCTACCGCGCACACACACACACACACACACACACACACACACACACACACACACACACACACAGACCAATACTACTGTGAGACCAAGTGTGTCTGAACCCTTCATTCTCATCACGGTCAACAGATTATTTGTCCCTCTTGCCGTCTTCCTCACGTCTGCCGCCTCACGCTGTGTTCTTCTCCCCCAGGAACCTGCTGTATGTTTACCCACAGAGCCTGAACTTCAGCAGTCGTCAGGGCTCGGTCCGCAACATCGCTGTGAAGGTCCAGTTCATGGCAGGAGAGGACCCCAGTCAGGCCATGCCGGTGAGTGGCTCCACCAATCACAGGCTAGGATACTCCAACCCCCCCCCCCCCCAGACAACGGTGTTCTCGTGGCAATGACATCTCTCTCCTGAGGTCTTCTCCCTCAAAACAATGTCTTCTAGTATTTTAATCACCGTCTCAGGGCGGGGGGACTCGCTGGAAGATCTCTTGATCCTGGGTTTAAACGCTGATGACCTTCTAAATGTGTGTGATGTGAGAAGAGTGACCCCTATTGGCCAAAAGAGGGACTCAACCCTTTATAAACTGTTGTCATCATCGGGGGCGGCTACGTGGCGTAGTGGGCAAGGCGCTCGCCACGAATGACGGAGACGCTGGGCTTGCCTGTTCGATCCCAGCGCTCCACATTGCTTTCAGTTTAGCTGGTCGTCCGTACTAATACACATTGGCCGTATTAGGGGGTGGGAAACTGATGGGTGGGGATCAGGCGTTGTGGACAGCGACTCCTACAGGTCGGTTGGTGCGCCTGCGCAGTAGAATCAGGAAGTGTCGGGGGCAGCGTGAGCCTCCCACGCGTTACTCCTCGCCACTGAGAGATCGAGCTGCGCAGGTGAAAAGATGCGACTGCTGTTACCTCAAGTACCGGAGGGGACTTGTGCTATGTATGACTTAGTCCACATTGCAGCCGGCTTGTGGGAGGCAAGAAACAGTGTTCGTGACAGGGGAGGGTTGAATTGGATGATACGAAATTGGGATGGGAGAAAATATAGAAAATGGGAGAAAAAGTGGATAAAAAAAAAAACTGTTGTCATCATCAAACAGGTCATCTTCGGGAAGTCCAGCTGTGCCGAGTTCATGAAAGAGGCGTACACTCCTGTCATCTACCACGACAAGTAAGACTCTCGTACACTCCTGTCACCTACCGTGACAAGTAAGACTCTCTCGTACACTCCTGTCATCTACCGTGACAAGTAAGACTCTCTCGTACACTCCTGTCATCTACCACGACAAGTAAGACTCTCTCGTACACTCCTGTCATCTACCGTGACAAGTAAGACTCTCTCGTACACTCCTGTCATCTACCGTGACAAGTAAGACTCTCTCGTACACTCCTGTCATCTACCACGACAAGTAAGACTCTCTCACACACTCCTGTCATCTACCGTGACAAGTAAGACTCTTCTCGTACACTCCTGTCATCTACCACGACGAGTAAGACTCTCTCTCGTACACTCCTGTCATCTACCGTGACGAGTAAGACTCTCTCACACACTCCTGTCATCTACCACGACAAGTAAGACTCTCGTACACTCCTGTCATCTACCGTGACGAGTAAGACTCTCTCACACACTCCTGTCATCTACCACGACAAGTAAGACTCTCTCGTACACTCCTGTCATCTACCACGACAAGTAAGACTCTCTCTCTACACTCCTGTCATCTACCACGACAAGTAAGACTCTCTCTACACTCCTGTCATCTACCGTGACAAGTAAGACTCTCTCTCTACACTCCTGTCATCTACCACGACAAGTAAGACTCTCTCGTACACTCCTGTCATCTACCGTGACAAGTAAGACTCTCTCGTACACTCCTGTCATCTACCGTGACAAGTAAGACTCTCTCTCTACACTCCTGTCATCTACCGTGACAAGTAAGACTCTCTCACACACTCCTGTCATCTACCACGACAAGTAAGACTCTCTCTACACTCCTGTCATCTACCGTGACAAGTAAGACTCTCTCACACACTCCTGTCATCTACCACGACAAGTAAGACTGTCACCTTCCATAACAAGTAAGACTGTCACCTTCTGTAAAGGCCATATGAGTGTTTTGGTTATTAATATTATTATTATAGTGTCTTATTTATGTTTGAACACTAGAGGGCTCACCGCCTCCATTATAGCCCCTCTTCTATAAATAGCCTAGCTAATTACTGTAATCCCATGCACCTGTGATGAGGATACATTTTTCTACCTGTCTCACCGTTTGGAACTGACAATGGAGCGATTGACAACTGTTCTGATTTAACCCTTCATTCACCATCATTCACCTTTGGACAACAATAAACCCTGTAAACAGCAGCAACTTGGGACATTCCATATTTACATCACAAACTTTGGGACTGAGTAAGATAATTAATTGCGGGTGCATCGTGGACGCTTGTCGATTCATTGGGGAGCGACAAGCGGACACTACACCTTCCATAACAAGTAAGACTGTCACCTTCCATAACAAGTAAGACTCTCACACTGTACATCTGTCTCCACCTTTACCAGGGTATCTGTGGGGTAATAATTCATCTTAGGCCTAAAAAGGTAGAGAACGCTTGTAACGGAACGCAAGTTAATTAAAAAATCGGTGCAGCCGTCAGTTCAGTGTCGCTATGTGTTTATTTTTTTTTTTTTTATCAGTACGGTTGTGAAGTTAGTATTACATCGTGCTCCTGGGTGCTTTTAAAAAGCTCTTAAAAAGTCTTACGTTTAACTTGTTGAAAAACCTGCAGATGCCCTGGTTACTCTTCCTCTCACACAGTCCTCTAACTCTTCCTCTTCCTCTCACATAGTCCTCTTCCTCTTCCTCTCACATAGTCCTCTAACTCTTCCTCTCACATAGTCCTCCAACTCTTCCTCTTCCTCTCACATAGTCCTCTAACCGTCTTCCTCAGGTCTCCGGAGTTCTACGAGGAGATGAAGATGAAGATTCCAGCCAACCTGACGGACAACCACCACCTGCTGTTCACCTTCTACCACATCAGCTGTCAGACCAAGCAGAGCACCCCCCTGGAGGCGCCCGTGGGCTACACCGTCAGTACACCACCTAACACCACCCTTAGACACGCCCCCGTGGGCTACACCGTCAGTACACCACCTAACACCACCCTTTAGACACGCCCCGTGGGCTACACCGTCAGTACACCACCTAACACCACCTAACACCACCCTTTAGACACCGTCAGTACACCTTACACCACCTAACACCACCCTTTAGACACGCCCCTGGAGCTTACACCACCTAACACCACCCTTTAGACACCGTCAGTACACCACCTAACACCACCCTTTAGACACTGTCAGTACACCACCTAACACCACCCTTTAGACACCGTCAGTACACCACCTAACACCACCCTTTAGACACCGTCAGTACACCACCTAACACCACCCTTTAGACACGCCCTCCCCTGGAGACGCCCGTCAGTACACCACCTAACACCACCTTTAGACACGCCCCCCCCTGGAGACGCCCGTGGGCTACACCGTCAGTACAGCGTACACCACCTAACACCACCCTCATAACACCCTCAGAACACCCTCAGTACAGTCTGGTTCTGTTCCTCTACAGTCTGGTTACAGTCTGGTTCTGTCTGGTTCTGTCTGGTTCTGTGTTGTTACAGTGTGGTTCTGTCTGGTTCTGTCTGGTTCTGTGTTGTTACAGTGTGGTTCTGTCTGGTTCTGTGTGGTTCTGTGTTGTTACAGTGTGGTTCTGTCTGGTTCTGTGTGGTTCTGTGTTGTTACAGTGTGGTTCTGTCTGGTTCTGTCTGGTTCTGTGTTGTTACAGTGTGGTTCTGTCTGGTTCTGTGTGGTTACAGTGTGGTTCTGTCTGGTTCTGTGTGGTTCTGTGTTGTTACAGTGTGGTTCTGTCTGGTTCTGTCTGGTTCTGTGTTGTTACAGTGTGGTTCTGTCTGGTTCTGTCTGGTTCTGTCTGGTTCTGTATGGTTACAGTGTGGTTCTGTCTGGTTCTGTATGGTTACAGTGTGGTTCTGTCTGGTTCTGTATGGTTACAGTGTGGTTCTGTCTGGTTCTGTCTGGTTCTGTCTGGTTCTGTCTGGTTACAGTCTGGTTCTGTCTGGTTCTGTATGGTCACAGTGTGGTTCTGGTTCTGTTCCTCCACAGTGGATCCCCCTGATGCAGCACGGCCGGCTCCGGACCGGGTCCTTCACTCTGCCCGTCTCCGTGGAGAAACCTCCGCCCAGTTACTCCGTCCTGACGCCCGACGTGAGTTCTGTTGTATCTGTCTCTCCGTCCTCTCGCCCGACGTGAGTTCTGTTGTATCTGTCTCTCCGTCCTCTCGCCCGACGTGAGTTCTGTTTTATCTGTCTCTCCGTCCTCACGCCCCACGTGAGTTCTGTTTTATCTGTCTCTCCGTCCTCACGCCCCACGTGAGTTCTGTTTTATCTGTCTCTCCGTCCTCTCGCCCCACGTGAGTTCTGTTTTATCTGTGACTCCGTCCTCACGCCCCACGTGAGTTCTGTTTTATCTGTCACTCCGTCCTCTCGCCCCACGTGAGTTCTGTTTTATCTGTCTCTCCGTCCTCTCGCCCCACGTGAGTTCTGTTTTATCTGTCTCTCCGTCCTCACGCCCCACGTGAGTTCTGTTTTATCTGTCTCTCCGTCCTCTCGCCCCACGTGAGTTCTGTTTTATCTGTCTCTCCGTCCTCTCGCCCGACGTGAGTTCTGTTTTATCTGTCTCTCCGTCCTCTCGCCCCACGTGAGTTCTGTTTTATCTGTCTCTCCGTCCTCTCGCCCCACGTGAGTTCTGTTTTATCTGTCTCTCCGTCCTCTCGCCCCACGTGAGTTCTGTTTTATCTGTCTCTCCGTCCTCTCGCCCCACGTGAGTTCTGTTTTATCTGTCTCTCCGTCCTCACGCCCCACGTGAGTTCTGTTTTATCTGTCTCTCCGTCCTCTCGCCCCACGTGAGTTCTGTTTTATCTGTCTCTCCGTCCTCTCGCCCGACGTGAGTTCTGTTTTATCTGTCTCTCCGTCCTCTCGCCCCACGTGAGTTCTGTTTTATCTGTCTCTCCGTCCTCTCGCCCCACGTGAGTTCTGTTTTATCTGTCTCTCCGTCCTCACGCCCCACGTGAGTTCTGTTTTATCTGTCTCTCCGTCCTCACGCCCCACGTGAGTTCTGTTTTATCTGTCTCTCCGTCCTCAGGGTATGGGCAGGGGTACAGGTATGGGCAGGGGTACAGGTATGGGCAGGGGTACAGGTATGGGCAGGGTTAGGGAGCGGGGGTACAGGTATGGGCAGGGTTAGGGAGGGGGGGGTACAGGTATGGGCAGGGTTAGGGGTACAGGTATGGGCAGGGTTAGGGAGGGGGGTACAGGTATGGGCAGGGTTAGGAGGGGGGTACAGGTATGGGCAGGGTTAGGGGTACAGGTATGGGCAGGGTTAGGGAGCGGGGGTACAGGTATGGGCAGGGTTAGGGAGGGGGGGTACAGGTATGGGCAGGGTTAGGGAGGGGGGGTACAGGTATGGGCAGGGTTAGGGAGGGGGGGGTACAGGTATGGGCAGGGTTAGGGAGGGGGGGTACAGGTATGGGCAGGGTTAGGGAGGGGGGTACAGGTATGGGCAGGGTTAGGGAGGGGGGGTACAGGTATGGGCAGGGTTAGGGAGGGGGGGTACAGGTATGGGCAGGGTTAGGGAGGGGGGTACAGGTATGGGCAGGGTTAGGGAGGGGGGTACAGGTATGGGCAGGGTTAGGGAGGGGGGGTCCAGGTGTGGGCAGGGTTACATCATCCTCCTTGTTGTCTGCAGGTCCAGCTGCCAGGCATGAAGTGGGTGGATAATCACAAGGGGGTCTTCAGCGTGGAGGTGACGGCTGCCTCCTCCGTGCACACACAGGTACCTGTCCATCACACCTCCTCTCTCCATCACACCTCCTCTCTCTCCATCACACCTCCTCTCTCTCCATCACACCTCCTCTCTCCATCACACCCTCCTCCTCTCTCTCCATCACACCCTCCTCTCTCTCCATCACACCCTCCTCTCTCTCCATCACACCCTCCTCTCTCTCCATCACAGCCTCCTCTCTCTCCATTGTTAAAATAATTGTTAAATAGCTCTACATTCCAACAGTCATCACTGATATAGTGTCTGGTCAGTAACATGGGTCTCCCAGTCCCTCCACTCTGCAGTAAACAGCCATCACTGATATAGTGTCTGGTCAGTAACATGGGTCTCCCAGTCCCTCCACTCTGCAGTAAACAGTCATCACTGATATAGAGTGTCTGGTCAGTAACATGGGTCTCCCAGTCCCTCCACTCTGCAGTAAACAGTCATCACTGATACAGAGTGTCTGGTCAGTAACATGGGTCTCTCAGTCCCTCCACTCTGCAGTAAACAGCCATCACTGATATAGAGTGTCTGGTCAGTAACATGGGTCTCTCAGTCCCTCCACTCTGCAGTAAACAGTCATCACTGATACAGAGTGTCTGGTCAGTAACATGGGTCTCTCAGTCCCTCCACTCTGCAGTAAACAGTCATCACTGATATAGAGTGTCTGGTCAGTAACATGGGTCTCCCAGTCCCTCCACTCTGCAGTAAACAGTCATCACTGATATAGAGTGTCTGGTCAGTAACATGGGTCTCCCAGTCCCTCCACTCTGCAGTAAACAGTCATCACTGATATAGAGTGTCTGGTCAGTAACATGGGTCTCCCAGTCCCTCCACTCTGCAGTAAACAGTCATCACTGATACAGAGTGTCTGGTCAGTAACATGGGTCTCTCAGTCCCTCCACTCTGCAGTAAACAGCCATCACTGATATAGAGTGTCTGGTCAGTAACATGGGTCTCTCAGTCCCTCCACTCTGCAGTAAACAGTCATCACTGATACAGAGTGTCTGGTCAGTAACATGGGTCTCTCAGTCCCTCCACTCTGCAGTAAACAGTCATCACTGATATAGAGTGTCTGGTCAGTAACATGGGTCTCCCAGTCCCTCCACTCTGCAGTAAACAGTCATCACTGATATAGAGTGTCTGGTCAGTAACATGGGTCTCTCAGTCCCTCCACTCTGCAGTGACGGAGTATAATGTGTTAATAACGTCCCGGGTGTCTCGTCAGGACCCCCACCTGGATAAGTTCTTCACGCTGGTCTACGTGCTCGAGGAGTACTGCTTCCCCTTCCGGCTGAAGGACGTGATCATCAGCGAGGCCAACATGGAGGGGGAGCTGAAGGCCAGCATGGCCGCCCTGCGAGGAGCCCTGCTGGACACCTGCGTGCGCTTCCTGCACCAGCTGCTCAGCAAACTCATCCTCCTCATCGTCTACCCGCCCGTCATCGCCGGCCAGATCGGTGAGCGAGAGGGCGCAGGCTTCGTTTTGTTCCACCGCCGGGGAAGTAGGGTTGGTTGCCGTGGTGATGAGGAATCTCCCCGTGACTAGCGTTGGGCATCGTTTGGATTTGAACCGATTCCGATTCTCCGTTTCGATTCCTGTTCTAAATAGATTCTCCGTTCCGATTCTCTCTGAGGTGCAAAGGTCAAAACAGGTCACGGCTTATTTCGCAGGAGAGAAAAGATTTATTTGAAAAATCCTTTCTTTTTTTCATACTATTCACATTGTCAGTTGACTTGATACAGTTTAATTTGGTTGCTGTACTGTAACTAGGGTATTAATTAACAAATTAAAAAAAAAAAAAAAATCTAAATGCAAACATCTTCTTAAGGGTTCTCGGTGCCCAACCCTACCCATGACTAACCTTAACTAGGGTTGCCGTGGTGATGAGGTGTTCCCACTGACACCGGACATTTGACTAAATGTACTGTATATCTGTAGAGCGCTTACTTTGATCTTTAACTGGGCTTCTATCCCCAGGCCATCAGGCTGCTAAACGAACAATGAACACTACACAACAACAACCATCAAACGCACATAGCACACACATCCACACGCACACACTCACTTTAAACAAACACACTGTAGCACCCACTCCACACACTTTATAGCACACACTCACTTTAAACAAACACACTGTAGCACCCACTCCCCACACTTTATATTTATTGATGAAGGATTGCACTACAACTCGTACACCTTACTGTAAATTGTACCTAAATTGTACCTCATCCCATTTCTGCTTTGCACTATATAGTACTGTACATTAGTACACTGCATAGTATTGTATATTATATAGTAACTCAGTTACGTCTATTCTGCATCGAACATTGTACATATGTCTATACTGAACACTGTGACCTCATTTTCTACTTCTAAATTACATGCTATACTATGTTATTTGATACTATCTTGTCTAGCACAGTCTCTGGAGCGTAACAGTAAGAAGCATTTTGTATGAAAGTATTCTGTACTTCTGTATGACAACTATTAAAGAAACTTGAACGTTATGCGGCTACATTGATCTACTGTGACTTCTGTTTTTAATTCATTTTAAATTATTAGTATCCATCTGTTGGACAGACAGAGTTGACGTTAGGTTCTAATAAAAAAATAAACCAACGGACAGGAATACCTTCCGTCACTTTTCTATCTTCATGGACGGATCAATGTAGCGCATTGATCACATACTGCGAACATACATGAAGATAGCTGCTGTCCGCGCAGACACGCTCAGGTGATAATGTTGTCTAAGTTACACGCTTGATAACACGATTAGTATCTTACAAATTCACCTTTTTTATTTGAATGTGCAAAAATGAACCCCCAAAAAAGCATTTACTGGGAAAGTAATGTACTCTGTGGAAATAAAGATGTATCTCCCTCCCTCCCTCCCTCCCTCCCTCCCTCCCTCCCTCCCTCCCTCCTCCCTCCACCCTCTCTCAATCCCTCCCTCCTCTCTCCCCCCTCCCTCCCTCTCTCCCTCCCCCCTCTCTCCCCCTCTCTCCCTCCCTCCCTCCTCTCCCCCCTCTCTCCCTCCCCCTCTCTCCCTCCTCTCCCTCCCTCCCTCCCTCCCTCCCTCCCTCCTTCTCCCTCCACCCTCTCTCAATCCCTCCCTCCTCTCTCCCCCCCTCCCTCCCTCCCCCCTCTCTCTCTCCCCCCTCTCTCCCTCCCCCTCTCTCCCTCCCCCTCTCTCCCTCCCTCCCTCCTCCCTCTCTCCCCCTCTCTCCCTCCTTCCCCCCTCCCTCCCTCCCTCCCTCCCTCTCTCCCTCCCTCCCTCCCTCCCTCCCTCTCCCCCCCCTCTCTCCCTCCCCCCTCCCTCCCTCCCTCCCTCCCTCCCTCCCTCCCTCTCTCCCTCCCTCCCTCCCTCCCTCTCTCCCTCCCTCCCTCCCTCCCTCCTCCCTCTCTCCCTCCCTCCCTCTCTCCCCCTCCCTCCCTCCCTCCCTCCCCCCTCCCTCCTCAGTGAACCTGGGCAGGGCTGCCTTCGAGGCCATGTCTCTGCTGGTGAACCAGATCCACAAGAACCTTGAGGGGAACCAGGACCAACACGGCCGCAACAGCCTGCTGACCTCCTACATCCACTACTGCTTCCACCTGCCCACGGCCGAGCCATCAGCACCCCCTACTGGTGAGTCACCATACCTCCTACATCCACTACTGCTTCCACCTGCCCACGGCCGAGCCATCAGCACCCCCTACTGGTGAGTCACCATACCTCCTACATCCACTACTGCTTCCACCTGCCCACGGCCGAGCCATCAGCACCCCCTACTGGTGAGTCACCATACCTCCTACATCCACTACTGCTTCCACCTGCCCACGGCCGAGCCATCAGCACCCCCTACTGGTGAGTCACCATACCTCCTACATCCACTACTGCTTCCACCTGCCCACGGCCGAGCCATCAGCACCCCCTACTGGTGAGTCACCATACCTCCTACATCCACTACTGCTTCCACCTGCCCACGGCCGAGCCACCAGCACCCCATACTGGTGAGTCACCATACCTCCTACATCCACAACTGCTTCCACCTGCCCACGGCCGAGCCACCAGCACCCCATACTGGTGAGTCACCATACCTCCTACATCCACAACTGCTTCCACCTGCCCACGGCCGAGCCATCAGCACCCCCTACTGGTTAGTCACCAGATTGTACCTGACCTCCGACCCACCAGGCTGTATCTGACCCAGCGATCAGAGCACTTTAATCCAGTATGCAGAGGGGAGAGCACTTTAATAATAATAATAATAACTAGACAATTCCGCGCGGGGGAAATTGTGAAAGTGTGGGTGACGCCTGTGCACCGCCGGCCAACGGGAGAGGGTCTCTCACGAGTCTCTATGACAAACAAAAAAAACGTATTAAAATGACGACTCAGGAATGAGACTTTTCCGAGTTTTTTAAAAAATGTCTGGCTTTTCTGACTTTTTTAAATTTTTCGGACTTTTCCGAGTTTTGAAATTTTTTGGACTTTTCCGAGTTTTTGAAATTTTCCTGAGTTTTCCGACTTCCGAGTTTTTGAAATTTTTCTGACTTTTCCGAGTTTTAGAAAAATTTCGGACTTTTCAGAGTTTTTGAAAATGTTCTGGACTAAGGGGGTGTGGCCTAAGGGGGCGTGGTCTAATGATCGGGGGAGTGGTCAACATCGACCAATGAAAGAGGATATCCCTACCAAGTACAATGGCACAATCCGCAAGTCTCTATGACAAACTGTTCAAGAGATACACTGAGGGGGTGTGGCCTAAGGGGGCGTGGTCTAAGGATCGGGGGATTGGTCAACATCGACCAATGAAAGGTGGTCAACATCGACCAATGAAAGAGGATATCCCTACTGAGTACAATGACACAACCCGCAAGACAGAGGGCGCTGTCAAGCAATTCAGTACTGCAACACAGAGGGTAACTTAAGGGTTAAGTCCAGGGGAGGTCATTGGCAGGTCAGCTGAGCCATGAGCCTCACAGCTGTTAGGCTGAACCAATCATGAGCCATGAGCCACACAGCTGTTAGGCTGATGCAATGATGCATCAGGTGATGCAATCACGAATGACTTTGCATTTTCACTTTGAATGTATTCCAATGGGGGCAGATGCATGACTGCATTGTCACAATGATTAAAAGCTAACGATAAGAGATGAAGCGTTGTGAAGCGCACATGAGCACTTAAACGAGTAGGCGAAGGGTTGTGTGCGATATTGTGGCATTCCGTCGACAATTGTGGCCTAGGTGGCGATCGGAACAGAAGGGGAAAAAAGCTCAAAAATCATTGTATTTCTAGAGTGGGATTACATTGCTGTCTATGGGGAGGAGAACCTTCAAACAAATGGTCATCAGTTGAGATAGAAATGTCCAATTCCATTTTTATTTTTGTGAGCGAGGCGACAGCCGTGTCATCGTTTTGATGTGTTTGTTTTTTTTCTACGTCCAAAATTGAGATCACTCTCGCAATTTACCCAAGGTAGTGGAAAAAAAATTATTCCAGCTCCCGCACTCTAACTTGCAATGCATTTCCAATGGGACCGAAATGTTCCCGTTTAAAGGCGATTCGTAGCCAAACGGTGCGGTGAAACTTTCCGAGTTTGAATAGCGCTGTTGCCATAGGCAAGCCGGTCGTTTTGATACCTTTCACGTGTATGGGGCGCGAACGCTCTGGTACGAGTAGTGTTTGCAAAATCGGTGGAATAAAGAATAGTATAGATTACTATAGTGTGGGTGGCAATCACGAATGACTTTGCATTTTCACTTTGAATGTATTCCAATGGGGGCAGATGCATGACTGCATTGTCACGATGATTAAAAGCAAACGATAAGAGATGAAGCGTTGTGAAGCGCACATGAGCACTACAACGAGTAATACATTCGATTAATAGTATCTATGAATATCTCCCCCCCCCCCTCCCTCAGCCGGTTCCCCGTCCTACCAGATGCCCATCCAGTCCGCCACGCTCTCCAGGGCGACGGGCCGACCCAGCAGCCTGTACCTGAACCGCTCCAAGAGCATCAGCAACTCCAACCCCGACCTCATGGCCACGACCCCGGCCTCCCCCGACGAGGAGGTGCAGCGCATCATCGGCAGCAAGGTGAGAGCGTTACTGTATTTATGTATTTATTTATTACATGTGTTATTGTATTTATCTATATATTTATTACATGTGTTATTGTATTTATGTATATATTTATGGGCCGGCTTTGGCTCAGGGGTAGAGCGGGTCGTCCAATGATCGAAGGGTTGGTGGTTTGAATCCCGCTCAAGCCCATGTCCATCCCACTGCCGTTGTGTCCTTGGGCAAGACACTTAACCTACTTGCCTCGTATGCATGTGAATGAATGTTGGTGGTGGTCGGAGGGGCCGTAGGCGATGATCATTCGCCACGCTTCCGTGAGTCTGCCTCAGGGCAGCTCTGGCTGCAATTGTAGCTTACCACCACCGGGATGACTGTGTATGAACGAATAATGGACTCTGTGAAGCGATCTGGGGTCTCTGGGGTGTCACGAAGAGCGCTATATAAATCCAATCCATTATTATTATTATTATTAAACTTTCCCCCACTGTACCGAAAACCTGTACCGAACCTTGACTTCAAAACCGAGGTGCGTACCGTACCGTGGTTTTGGTGTACCGTTACACCCCTACTGTATATTGTATATATGTATATATATATTCCATGTATTATTGTATTTATGTATATATTTATTCCATGTATATTGTATATGTATATATATATATATTCCATGTATATTCCTTCATAGTATACACACATTTGTTAAGGGGATGCAGACCAGAGAGAGACTTTCGTCTTGTTTACATCAGGGTCCCCCATTTTCAATAATTCATAATGAGTTGAAATTAATTAATACAAATCTGATCCAATCAGATGGGGATTACACGTTTTGAACTCCTGGGCGCAGATGATCGCCTCGTGTTTTATATGATGATTTGATCCTGTTTCAGTCTCCAGTGTGTCTCTCTCCTCTGACGGTAACGGCATCAGTCACGCGTCTGACGTCCCTCCTGGTCCAACAGCAGCAGTCGCTCTCTGAGGCTCAAGCTGCTGTGGCTTAATTACACTGATGCTGTCAATTATGCTGTGTGCTTCTGTCCCCTGCTCCCCTCCTCCTCCCTGCTCCCCTCCTCCTCCCTGCTCCCCTCCTCCTCCCTGCTCCCCTTCTCCTCCCTGCTCCCCTCCTCCTCCCTGCTCCCCTCCTCCTCCCTGCTCCCCTCCTCCTCCCTGCTCCCCTCCTCCTCCCTGCTCCCCTCCTCCTCCCTGCTCCCCTCCTCCCTGCTCCCCTCCTCCTCCCTGCTCCCCTCCTCCTCCCTGCTCCCCTCCTCCTCCCTGCTCCCCTCCTCCTCCCTGCTCCCCTCCTCCCTGCTCCCCTCCTCCTCCCTGCTCCCCTCCTCCTCCCTGCTCCCCTCCTTCCCTCTCTCCCTCCTCTCTCTTTCCCTCTCCTTCCCTCTCTCTCTCCCTCCTCTCTCTTTCCCTTTCTCCTTCCCTCTCCTCCCTCTCTCCATCCCTCCCTCCCTCTCTCATTCCTTCTCCTTCTCTCCCTCTCACCTTCCCTCTCTCCCTCTCTCATTCCTTCTCCTTCTCTCCTTCCCTCTCCTCCCTTCCTCCCTCTATCCTTCTCTCTCTCCTCCCTCTCACCTTCCCTCTCCTTCCCTCTCTCCCTCCCTCTCTCCTTCCCTCTCTCCTTCCCTCTCTCCTCCCTCTATCCTTCCCTCTCTCCTCTCTCCTTCCCTCTCTCCTCCCTCTATCCTTCCCTCTCTCCTCTCTCCTTCCCTCCCTCCCTCTCTCATTCCTTCTCCTTCCCTCCCTCTCACCTTTCCTCTCTCCCTCCCTCCCTCCCTCCCCCCCTCTATCCTTCCCTCTCTCCTCCCTCCCTCCCTCCCTCTCACCTTCCCTCTCTCCCTCTCTCTCTCCTTCCCTCTCTCCTCCCTCCCCCCCTCTATCCTTCCCTCTCTCCTCCCTCCCTCCCTCCCTCTCACCTTCCCTCTCTCCCTCCCTCTCTCCTTCCCTCTCTCCTCCCTCCCTCCCTCTCTCCTTCCCTCTCTCCTCCCTCCCTCCCTCTATCCTTCCCTCTCTCCTCTCTCCTTTCCTCCCTCTCTCATTCCTTCTCCTTCCCTCCCTCTCACCTTTCCTCTCTCCTTCCCTCTCTTCCTCCCTCTCTCCTTCCCTCTCTCATTCCCTCACTCCCTCTCTCCTTCCCTCTCTCATTCCCTCACTCCCTCTCCTTCCCTCTCTCATTCCCTCTCTCCTCTCTCCTTCCCTCCTTCCCTCTCTTTTGATTCTCCTCCTTATCGTGATCTCCCTCCCTCTTGCGGGCTTGTGTGTGTGTGTGTGTGTGTGTGTGTGTGTGTGTGTGTGTGTGTGTGTGTGCTGGCTCATGGCAGGGTATAGACCGCTCCCACTCCTGGGTAAATTCTGCTTACGCCCCCGGTGGCCCCAGATCGGTACTGCGCCGGAACCCCAACTCCAGCTGTGAGCTCAAGCAGGTGCCAAGTCCCCCTCCCCTCTCTACCATAGACCCCCCGATCCCCCCCCCTCTCCCCCCTACCATAGACCCCCTCCCTCCTCTCCCCCCTCTCCTCTACCATAGATCACCTCCCCCCTCTCCCCCACCTCCATAGATCCCTCCCTACCCTCTCATCCTCCTCTCATCCTGCTCTGCCTCTGCGCTCATGTCTCAATGCCTGTCTGTCCATCGGCTGCTTCTGTCTGTCTGCTGCTCATCGAGCCGGTTAGCCACCTCGTCACGACTACGGTCTTCTGCATCGTCCTCCACACGCCGTCCTCTCAG
>NC_140178.1:1238986-1248986 GCF_963971535.1 Notolepis coatsorum
TGATGACCTGTCGTACAGAACTTGTAAGTCGCTTTGGATAAAAGCGTCAGCTAAATGACTAAATGTAAATGTAAAATGATGGTTATGACACTATGACCTCATGGTTATGACACTAGTATGACCTCAAGGTTATGACACTAGTATGACCTCATGGTTATGACACTATGACCTCATGGTTATGACACTAGTATGACCTCATGGTTATGACACTAGTATGACCTCATGGTTATGACACTATGACCTCATGGTTATGACACTATGACCTCATGGTTATGACACTAGTATGACCTCATGGTTATGACACTATGACCTCATGGTTATGACACTATGACCTCATGGTTATGACACTATGACCTCATGGTTATGACACTATGACCTCATGGTTATGACACTATGACCTCATGGTTATGACACTATGACCTCATGGTTATGACACTATGACCTCATGGTTATGACACTATGACCTCATGGTTATGACACTATGACCTCATGGTTATGACCTCATAGTAGGGCTGGGCGATTAATTGATATTATCGATTAATTTGAATTAATGATTTAGGATGATTTTGAACATTTTTAATCGATTTTAAGAGTCACCTTTTATTTTACAAAAAGTGATGTTTGGTGAAAGTTCGATTTGCACTTTATTAATCCCAATAGGGACATTCATCTTGGTTTGATACTTTTTTTGTGTCAAATAAAAACAAAGTTTTTATTTTTATTTTTTTTAGCTCTCAAAGATAAATAAATATAAAAAATTAAATTAAAATCAGGGATTTTATTTTTAGGCCATATCGCCCAGACCCTACCTCATAGTTATGACACTAGTATGACCTCATAGTTATGACACTAGTATGACCTCATAGTTATGACACTAGTATGACCTCATAGTTATGACACTAGTTATGACCCTCATAGTTATGACACTATGACCTCATAGTTATGACACTATGACCTCATGGTTATGACACTATGACCTCATGGTTATGACACTATGACCTCATAGTTGGGGCGACAGTGGCTCAGGAGGTAGAGCAGTCGTCTGGTAATCAGAAGGTTCCCGGTTCGACTCCCACTCCCCTAACTGCTCCTGATGAGCAGGTTGGCACCTTGCATGGTCGCCTCCGCCGTCGGTGTCGGGTCAAATGTGAGGAACAAAATTGTAAAGCGCTTTGGATAAAAGCTGTTATATAAAAGCACCTTTTACCTTTTATATTAGTTACAGTATGACACAGTCCTCCACCTCACTCAGAGAGTGTGTGTTTGTCAGATCGCTAGTTATCACACACACACACACACCCCCCCCCCCCCCCCCTCACTCAGCCTGTGTGTTCCTCAGATCTCCACAAGATGCACACCACCCAGAACCCCAGCGGCCTGACCGCCCTCAGGATGGACTTCATCCGCGTGGTCTGCAGCCACGAGCATTACGTCATCCTGAACCTGCCCTGCTCCACGCTCAGCCCCCCCCGCCTCGCCTCGCCCTCCACCTCCTCCACCACCTCCCAGGTACTGCCCCCCCCCTCAGCCCCCCCGCCTCGCCCTCCCCCTCCACCACCTCCCAGGTACTGCCCCCCCCCCTCAGCCCCCCCGCCTCGCCCTCGCCCTCCACCTCCTCCACCACCTCCCAGGTACTGCCCCCCCCTCAGCCCCCCCGCCTCGCCCTCGCCCTCCACCTCCTCCACCACCTCCCAGGTACTGCCCCCCCTCAGCCCCCCCCGCCTCGCCCTCGCCCCTCCACCTCCTCCCAGGTACTGGGCTGGGACATGCGGCATGGTCATGCTGGACCTACAAAAGGCCTTCGACACTGTCAATCACTCCATTCTGATTGACAAACTAAAAGCAATTGGTTTTGATAGTGTATCAGTGAGCTGGATACAATCCTACCTGGAGGGGAGGGAACAGATGGTGGAGGTAAACGGTACCCTACCCCCCCCCCCCCCCCACCCCCCCCCTCCCAGTGAGCTGTGGTGTTCCACAAGGAAGCATACTAGGTCCGCTACTGTTCCTATTTTATGCAAATGACATGTCGTCAGCTTGTGACTGCAACTTGTTCCTGTTTGCGGACGACTCAGCCCTGCTGGTCTCTGACAAGAACAAGTTACAGGTTGAAAAAAACCCTCAGCTCAGAACTAGGCAGAATCTGCATATGGCTCGCTGATAACAAACTATCATTACACATGGGCAAAACAGAGTCCATTCTCTAGTCTTCGGTTCAAATAACAAACTCAGCAAGACCGACGGCTTCTCAGTTACAGTGGGTGACAATATTGTCACAAGGAAAGATGAAATTACCTACCTGGTTCCATCCTAGAGGCAAATCTCTCCTGTGACAAAATTCAATTCAATTCAAAAAACTTTATTAGTCCCGCAAGGGGCAATTTAAGGCATGATACGGCAAACAGCTGCATTTCTATACATTCAAGACAAAACAGGGACAAGAGACATACATGACACTTTCAAGGCACAAGAGACATGACACTATTAGAACTGGATCCCTACACTGTTGATCCGTCAGTCCAATAAATAAATAAATAAATAAATAAATAAATAAATAGATTCGGTCAGTATAAAAAAAATTTCATCCAATGTAATAAAAAAAGTCAACCAACAAACTCGATTCTTGTACCCACAGTTGCCCAAATAGTGCTAGGAATAGCAGTACATAGCCCCTTTAAGGTAAGTTAAGTTTTTACGGTTTTCTTTACTTCCATTTGAATGATGTTGCAGACAGAGGCCTCTTACAGGTTCCAGCTGATTGGTACAGTATGACCTGGACACCACAATGGGTCCAGAGCCTAAAGCCTTATCCAGTACAGACACAGTTGATAACAATACCACAGACAATGAGTGTGTTTTACACAACTTTTTATAATGGTATGTCTGTGCGTTTTTCCAAAATGGCCACTTGGAGTCTCAAAATACAAGATACAAGATTAATATATTGCCACACAACCAGGTCGGTGGTATTTGTGATCGGTACAGAGTGTATTGAAGCTTTACAGTACATAAAACTGGAACATAGCTACATTTAGCCCCCCCCCCCCCCCCCCCCCACCCTGGAGACCCTATGAGAAACAGCAGCAGTTACTGTAGGTCTCCTGAGTGAGAGGCCGTGTGGACGTCCAGTGTCGCCTCCTCCTCCTCACGCGTCTCCATGTGTCCTCAGAGCTCCGCCTTCTCCAGCGCGGCGCAGGACCAGGGCGTGGCCAGCATGTTCGAGCTGTCCCTCCCTTCCGCCAGCAGCACTTCCTGTCCGGGCTGCTGCCTCACGGAGCTGTCACTCATCCTGGAGCCGGACGGAGAGGGGTCGGTTATCAGCACACACACACACACACACACACACACACACACACACACACACACACACACACACACTCATACACACTCTCACACACACACACACACACACACACACACACACACACGCATACACACACACACACACGCACACACGCACACGCACACGCACACGCACACACATACACACACATACACACACACACTCATACACACACACACTCATACACACACACACAAACACACACACACACACACACACACACACACACACACTCATACACACACACACTCATACACACACACCTCAGCTAACGTTACACACGTTACATACATTGCTACCGTTAGCATTGATAGCTAACGCTAACTAACGTTGGCAACTATCGATACGTTTTCCACATCGACAGCTTTCTCTTCACATACCTTGATTTATAATCCCTGCCCTATTAGATACTTAGATATTTATATACATGGCATGACTGACTTAGATATATATATGTATTGTATATATGTATGGTATGACTTATATTTCTATATATATATATGTGACACTGACTTATATATTTATATATATATTTTATATATATATGTCCGCAGGGTGTTATATATTTATATATATATGTCCGCAGGGTGTTATATATTTATATATATATGTCCGCAGGGTGTTATATATTTATATATATATTTATATATATATATATATGTCCGCAGGGTGTTATATATTTATATATATATTTCTATATATATGTCCGCAGGGTGTTATATATTTGTATATATATTTATATATATATGTCCGCAGGGTGTTATATATTTTATATATATATGTCCGCAGGGTGTTATATATTTATATATATAATTTATATATATATGTCCGCAGGGTGTTATATATTTATATATATATATGTCCGCAGGGTGTTATATATTTATATATATATTTATATATATATATATGTCCGCAGGGTGTTATATATTTATATATATATGTCCGCAGGGTGTTATATATTTATATATATATTTATATATATATGTCCGCAGGGTGTTATATATATATAATATATATGTGCGCAGGGTGTTATATATTTATATATATATATATTTATATATATATGTCCGCAGGGTGTTATATATTTCTATATATATTTCTATATATATGTCCGCAGGGTGTTATATATTTATAATATATATATATGTCCGCAGGGTGTTATATATTTATATATATATATATGTCCGCAGGGTGTTATATATTTATATATATATATATTTATATATATATATGTCCGCAGGGTGTTATATATTTATATATATATGTCCGCAAGGTGTTATATATTTATATATATATTTATATATATATATGTCCGCAGGGTGTTATATATATATATATATGTCCGCAGGGTGTTATATATTTATATATATATATTTATATAATATATGTCCGCAGGGTGTTATATATTTATATATATATTTCTATATATATGTCCGCAGGGTGTTATATATTTATATATATATATGTCCGCAGGGTGTTATATATATATTTATATATATATGTCCGCAGGGTGTTATATATTTATATTATATATGTCCGCAGGGTGTTATATATTTATATATATATTTATATATATATGTCCGCGGGGTGTTATATATTTATATATATATGTCCGCAGGGTGTTATATATTTATATATATATTTATATATATATGTCCGCAGGGTGTTCTTCCTCCACAAGAAGGCATCAGTGCGCTCCACTCCCTGCTGTGCAGCCACGACGCAGACCCGCGCTACACAGACCCCCAGGTCAGAGGGCACATCGCTCAGCTCTACCTGCCACTCATCCCCATCGTCATGGAGACGCTGGCTCAGCTCCACGACTTCACCGGTGAGAAAAACAACGCCCTGCTGCGTCCTGAGAGGACCAGGAACACATCGCACTATATCACACTCCAGTAATCTGTCTGTGTGTGTGTGTCTCTCTCTCTCTCTCTCTCTCTGTGTGTGTGTGTGTCTCTGTGTGTGTGTGTGTGTGTGTGTATGTGTGTGTGTGTGTGTGTGTCTCTGTATGTGTGTGTGTGTGTGTCTCTCTGTGTGTGTGTGTGTGTGTGTGTGTCTCTGTGTGTGTCTCTCTCTCTCTGTGTGTGTGTCTCTGTGTGTGTGTCTCTCTCTGTGTGTGTGTGTGTGTGTGTGTGTGTCTCTCTCTCTGTGTGTGTCTCTCTCTCTGTGTGTGTGTGTGTGTGTGTGTCTCTCTCTCTCTGTGTGTCTCTCTCTCACTCTCTCTCTCTCTCTCTCTCCCTCCCTCTCTCTCCCCCCCTCTCTCTCTCTCTCTCTCTCTCTCTCTCCCTCTCTCTCTCCCCCTCTCCCTCTCTCTCCCTCTCTCTCCCCCTCCCCCCCTCTCCCCCCCCCCCCCCCCCTCTCCCCCCTCCTCCCCCCCTCTCTCTCTCTGCAGACCCCTCCCCCGCCCGGCTCCGTCACACCGCAGCTCTTCTCCCCGACGACAGCGACCCAGACGGCAGCAGCACCATCAGTCAGTCTGTTGCCATGGCGATCGCCGGCTCCCCGCTGCCCCACCCCAGAGCCAACCCCTTCGCTCTGCCCACCGTGGTGAGTGGTGACGCCCCCCCCTGGGTCCTAGAGCCCCCCTCACTAACCCCGTCAGGCAGGAAACGGATCATAATAATAATAACAATAGACCCATAATAATAATAACAATAGACACTCCTCCAGGTGTTTTCATTCTCCCCATGTTTCCTTTCACTTCTGAAGTACGCCGTCCCGCCTGCAGAGGGCGCTCTCTGTTCATGACTTCCTCTATGACCGTCCTTAACCATCCATTTTGTACTTACTGTGTGAACTAGAATGTATACTGAGTTACACTGGTCTTGTACAGGGGTGTAAAGTACTTGAGTAATTGTACTTTGTTACAATACTTAAGTACTGTTTTTGGGGGATTTGTACTTTACTCAAGTATTATTAGGTTTGTACTTTTACTCAATTACATTTCAGAGGGAAAAAAACATACTTTTTACTCCTTACATTTAAAAAGCAGACCTACAAGTACAAATCTCGCAGGTCCAACCATTTAATTAGTATATTTGTTTCTCTGGCCGAACTAACGTTAACATTATTAATCCTGCGGCAGCACTTTATTTAAAAACAGCCAATCAAATCCCCATCAATGGAAGATGAACCCGCCCATACCCATGCTGATTGGTCCTTGTGCAAGACTAGAAAGCGGGGATCTTTGATTAAACACCTGCTATCAGAAGAATAGACAATCGGAAAAAAGTGTTTTACTTTAAGTAAATTTTTAGTACTTAAGTACATTTCTCTGTCTCTCTCTCCCCCCCCCTCTCTCTCTCTCCCCTCTCCTCCTCTCTCCCCCCCCTCTCTCTCGCTGTCTCTCTCCTCTCCCTCCTCTCTCCTCTGTCTCTCTCTCTCTCTCCTCCCCCCCCCCTCTCTCTCTCCCCCCCCCTCTCTCTCTCTGTCTCTCTCTCCTCTCTCTCTCTCCTCTTTCTCTGTCTCTCCCCCCCCCCTCTCTCCCCCCCCTCTCTCTCCCCCCCCCTCTCTCTCTCTCCCCCCCTCTCTCTCTCTCCCCTCTCCTCCTCTCTCCCCCCCCCTCTCTCTCGCTGTCTCTCCTCTCCCTCCTCTCTCCTCTGTCTCTCTCTCTCTCTCCCCCCCCCTCTCTCTCTCTCTCCCCCCCCCTCTCTCTCTCTGTCTCTCTCTCCTCTCTCTCTCTCCTCTTTCTCTGTCTCTCCCCCCCCCTCTCTCCCCCCCCCTCTCTCTCTCCCCCCCCCTCTCTCTCTCTCTCCCCCCTCCCCCCCCCTCTCTCTCCCTGTCTCTCTCTCCCCCCCCCTCTCCTTCCCCCCCTCCCCTCCCCTCCCCCCCCTCCCCCCCCCCCCCCCCCCCCCCAGGCAGGGCGTCAGTGCAGCTCTCTCTCAGCAGAGTGCAGTAGAACTCTCCTGGTCTGCTTCCTCTGGGTTCTGAAGAACGCTGACGAGGTTCTGTTGGAGCGCTGGGTGTCGGACCTGTCAGTCCAGCAGATCAACCGTCTACTGGACCTGCTGCTGCTGTGTGTCTCCTGCTTCCAGTACAAGGTACTACACTACCCAGCATGCACCTCTGTGTCTCCTGCTTCCAGTACAAGGTACACTACACTACCCAGCATGCACCTCTGTGTCTCCTGCTTCCAGTACAAGGTACACTACACTACCCAGCATGCACCTCTGCTGGAGCCGGAGCCTGGCGCGTTCACACCGGGATTAATTGGTTCAGAACGTGACAAATCGGTGCTCAGCTGGCACCGGAAAATAGTTGGTTTTTCCTCGCGAACCGTGACATCATCAGTGGGCGTGTCATATTCTAGGCTGTGAAGACGAGTAAACGGGGGGAAAGTAGTGAGTCGGCATTGCACTCGACAATCCATTCAACAGGAAGCCATTTTGCGACTGCTCTCAAAATGAGATTAGATTTAAATGTATTGTTATGATACAGCACAAGTACAATACACCATCCAACCAGAGTGGATAAATGAATTAATGAAAAAACTGAACTTTTGGAACCAAGAGATTTTAACCTGTGACCATAGGATCCACCGCCAGCGGACTAACCAGTTGAGCTAATCAGTCGGATGTTAACTGTGAGTGACTAATCCATCATTTACACTTGTGCCAATTGTGTTTGTCCCTAATCTTTAGTATTGGCATTAATAAATCAGATGTCATGCTAATATGTCATGTTCTACAGTAGGACTTGATACCCATTAAAATAGTAATTCGAATAATAGAAGCCTACTTTGCTGGAACGATTAATTTCAAACGTATACAGTGCGTGTGTGCTTTTGTGTGTGCGCTCGCGCGTTGAGGCTCGCTAAGCCTTTCTCCACGCATTATTTTTACCTCCGCCTGAGTAACGCCCCCGTTGATGACTGAGACGGTGGAATGTTGGTTCTGCTTAAATGGGTGTAAACGCGGGCTGGTTCGCCAGAGAGCACCAAGGTTCAGAGGGTTCAGAACGGAGCTGGAGCTTGAACCGGAGCCCGGGCGGTGTAACAGGGCTATGAGTGTCCTGTAGTTTATAATACAAGGTACAAGACGCCACTAAGACACATACTACACAACATACTGTACACTAGCCCCTCTCGTGACTGTGCTGCACCGAGTGACTCCACAGTCACGTGCTCCTCAATAGGAAACCAACCTAGATTTACCCTGAAGAACTGGTCCTACCCGAACCGTTCGTTATACACATACTGTATCATCAGCATAGAGTCGTTTATAATACAAGGTATTCTTTGTTCCCTGTGCTGTGACTGTTTGTGTTTGTGGTGTTTATGTTTGTGGTGTTTGTGGTGTTTATGTTTGTGGTGCTTATGTTTGATGTGTTTGTGGTGGTGTTAAACCTCTTGATTCTTCAATCAATCAATCAATCAGATTTATTTATATAGCACATTTCACATGACGCGTGTCAACCAAAGTGCTGTACAGAGGTTAGATACACAAGATACATATGGACAACAATCACACTCCGTTTTATGGGAGGGCACACAGGAACACACAGGAAAACAGGGCATGAGTCAGTGAACGGGAAAGGCTAGTAGGTAGAAGTGGGTTTTGAGCCTAGATTTGAAGGAATCTTGTGATGCTTGTTTGTGGTGTTTGTGTTAACCCTCTTGGTTCTTGGTGTTTGTGGTGTTTGTGTTAACCCTCTTGGTTCTTGGTGTTTGTGGTGTTTGTGTTAACCCTCTTGGTTCTTGGTGTTTGTGGTGTTTGTGTTAACCCTCTTGGTTCTTGGTGTTTGTGGTGTTTGTGTTAACCCTCTTGGTGTTTGTGGGTTCTTGGTGTTTGTGGTGTTTGTGTTAACCCTCTTGGTTCTTGATGTTTGTGGTGTTTGTGTTAACCCTCTTGGTTCTTGATGTTTGTGGTGTTGGTGTTAACCCTCTTGGTTCTTGATGTTTGTGGTGTTTGTGTTAACCCTCTTGGTTCTTGGTGTTTGTGGTGTTTGTGTTAACCCTCTTGGTTCTTGATGCTCGTGGTGTTTGTGTTAACCCTCTTGGTTCTTGATGTTTGTGGTGTTTGTGGTGTTGGTGTTAACCCTCTTGGTTCTTGGTGTTTGTGGTGTTTGTGTTAACCCTCTTGGTTCTTGATGTTTGTGGTGTTTGTGTTAACCCTCTTGGTTCTTGGTGTTTGTGGTGTTTGTGTTAACCCTCTTGGTTCTTGGTGTTTGTGGTGTTTGTGGTGTTGGTGTTAACCCTCTTGGTTCTTGGTGTTTGTGTTAACCCTCTTGGTTCTTGGTGTTTGTGTTAACCCTCTTGGTTCTTGGTGTTTGTGGTGTTTGTGGTGTTGGTGTTAACCCTCTTGGTTCTTGGTGTTTGTGTTAACCCTCTTGGTTCTTGGTGTTTGTGGTGTTTGTGGTGTTGGTGTTAACCCTCTTGGTTCTTGGTGTTTGTGTTAACCCTCTTGGTTCTTGGTGTTTGTGGTGTTTGTGGTGTTTGTGGTGTTGGTGTTAACCCTCTTGGTTCTTGGTGTTTGTGGTGTTGGTGTTAACCCTCTTGGTTCTTGATGTTTGTGGTGTTGGTGTTAACCCTCTTGGTTCTTGATGTTTGTGGTGTTGGTGTTAACCCTCTTGGTTCTTGACCCTTGCGGCCGCAGGGGAAGAAGGCCCTGGAGAGGATCAACAGCCTGACCTTCAAGAAGTCTCAGGACATGAAGG
>NC_140178.1:1253986-1263986 GCF_963971535.1 Notolepis coatsorum
ACACCAGGAGTAAGGTGCTGACTGATGTAAACACTACTTTAACCTTTAACCCTAACACCAGGAGTAAGGTGCTGACTGATGTAAACACTACTTTAACCTTTAACCCTAACACCAGGAGTAAGGTGCTGACTGATGTAAACACTACTTTAACCTTTAACCCTAACACCAGGAGTAAGGTGCTGAGTGATGTAAACACTACTTTAACCTTTAACCCTAACACCAGGAGTAAGGTGCTGACTGATGTAAACACTACTTTAACCTTTAACCCTAACACCAGGAGTAAGGTGCTGACTGATGTAAACACTACTTTAACCTTTAACCCTAACACCAGGAGTAAGGTGCTGACTGATGTAAACACTACTTTAACCTTTAACCCTAACACCAGGAGTAAGGTGCTGAGTGATGTAAACACTACTTTAACCTTTAACCCTAACACCAGGAGTAAGGTGCTGACTGATGTAAACACTACTTTAACCTTTAACCCTAACACCAGGAGTAAGGTGCTGACTGATGTAAACACTACTTTAACCTTTAACCCTAACACCAGGAGTAAGGTGCTGACTGATGTAAACACTACTTTAACCTTTAACCCTAACACCAGGAGTAAGGTGCTGACTGATGTAAACACTACTTTAACCTTTAACCCTAACACCAGGAGTAAGGTGCTGACTGATGTAAACACTACTTTAACCTTTAACCCTAACACCAGGAGTAAGGTGCTGACTGATGTAAACACTACTTTAACCTTTAACCCTAACACCAGGAGTAAGGTGCTGACTGATGTAAACACTACTTTAACCTTTAACCCTAACACCAGGAGTAAGGTGCTGACTGATGTAAACACTACTTTAACCTTTAACCCTAACACCAGGAGTAAGGTGCTGAGTGATGTAAACACTACTTTAACCTTTAACCCTAACACCAGGAGTAAGGTGCTGACTGATGTAAACACTACTTTAACCTTTAACCCCAACACCAGGAGTAAGGTGCTGAGTGATGTAAACACTACTTTAACCTTTAACCCTAACACCAGGAGTAAGGTGCTGACTGATGTAAACACTACTTTAACCTTTAACCCTAACACCAGGAGTAAGGTGCTGAGTGATGTAAACACTACTTTAACCTTTAACCCTAACACCAGGAGTAAGGTGCTGACTGATGTAAACACTACTTTAACCTTTAACCCTAACACCAGGAGTAAGGTGCTGAGTGATGTAAACACTACTTTAACCTTTGACCCTAACACCAGGAGTAAGGTGCTGACTGATGTAAACACTACTTTAACCTTTAACCCTAACACCAGGAGTAAGGTGCTGACTGATGTAAACACTACTTTAACCTTTAACCCTAACACCAGGAGTAAGGTGCTGACTGATGTAAACACTACTTTAACCTTTAACCCTAACACCAGGAGTAAGGTGCTGACTGATGTAAACACTACTTTAACCTTTAACCCTAACACCAGGAGTAAGGTGCTGACTGATGTAAACACTACTTTAACCTTTAACCCTAACACCAGGAGTAAGGTGCTGACTGATGTAAACACTACTTTAACCTTTAACCCTAACACCAGGAGTAAGGTGCTGACTGATGTAAACACTACTTTAACCTTTAACCCTAACACCAGGAGTAAGGTGCTGACTGATGTAAACACTACTTTAACCTTTAACCCTAACACCAGGAGTAAGGTGCTGAGTGATGTAAACACTACTTTAACCTTTAACCCTAACACCAGGAGTAAGGTGCTGACTGATGTAAACACTACTTTAACCTTTAACCCCAACACCAGGAGTAAGGTGCTGAGTGATGTAAACACTACTTTAACCTTTAACCCTAACACCAGGAGTAAGGTGCTGACTGATGTAAACACTACTTTAACCTTTAACCCTAACACCAGGAGTAAGGTGCTGACTGATGTAAACACTACTTTAACCTTTAACCCCAACACCAGGAGTAAGGTGCTGACTGATGTAAACACTACTTTAACCTTTAACCCTAACACCAGGAGTAAGGTGCTGAGTGATGTAAACACTACTTTAACCTTTAACCCTAACACCAGGAGTAAGGTGCTGACTGATGTAAACACTACTTTAACCTTTAACCCTAACACCAGGAGTAAGGTGCTGACTGATGTAAACACTACTTTAACCTTTAACCCTAACACCAGGAGTAAGGTGCTGACTGATGTAAACACTACTTTAACCTTTAACCCTAACACCAGGAGTAAGGTGCTGACTGATGTAAACACTACTTTAACCTTTAACCCCAACACCAGGAGTAAGGTGCTGACTGATGTAAACACTACTTTAACCTTTAACCCTAACACCAGGAGTAAGGTGCTGAGTGATGTAAACACTACTTTAACCTTTGACCCTAACACCAGGAGTAAGGTGCTGACTGATGTAAACACTACTTTAACCTTTAACCCCAACACCAGGAGTAAGGTGCTGACTGATGTAAACACTACTTTAACCTTTAACCCTAACACCAGGAGTAAGGTGCTGACTGATGTAAACACTACTTTAACCTTTAACCCTAACACCAGGAGTAAGGTGCTGACTGATGTAAACACTACTTTAACCTTTAACCCTAACACCAGGAGTAAGGTGCTGACTGATGTAAACACTACTTTAACCTTTAACCCTAACACCAGGAGTAAGGTGCTGACTGATGTAAACACTACTTTAACCTTTAACCCTAACACCAGGAGTAAGGTGCTGACTGATGTAAACACTACTTTAACCTTTAACCCTAACACCAGGAGTAAGGTGCTGAGTGATGTAAACACTACTTTAACCTTTAACCCTAACACCAGGAGTAAGGTGCTGACTGATGTAAACACTACTTTAACCTTTAACCCTAACACCAGGAGTAAGGTGCTGACTGATGTAAACACTACTTTAACCTTTAACCCTAACACCAGGAGTAAGGTGCTGAGTGATGTAAACACTACTTTAACCTTTAACCCCAACACCAGGAGTAAGGTGCTGACTGATGTAAACACTACTTTAACCTTTAACCCTAACACCAGGAGTAAGGTGCTGAGTGATGTAAACACTACTTTAACCTTTAACCCTAACACCAGGAGTAAGGTGCTGACTGATGTAAACACTACTTTAACCTTTAACCCTAACACCAGGAGTAAGGTGCTGACTGATGTAAACACTACTTTAACCTTTAACCCTAACACCAGGAGTAAGGTGCTGAGTGATGTAAACACTACTTTAACCTTTAACCCCAACACCAGGAGTAAGGTGCTGACTGATGTAAACACTACTTTAACCTTTAACCCTAACACCAGGAGTAAGGTGCTGACTGATGTAAACACTACTTTAACCTTTAACCCCAACACCAGGAGTAAGGTGCTGACTGATGTAAACACTACTTTAACCTTTAACCCTAACACCAGGAGTAAGGTGCTGAGTGATGTAAACACTACTTTAACCTTTGACCCTAACACCAGGAGTAAGGTGCTGACTGATGTAAACACTACTTTAACCTTTAACCCTAACACCAGGAGTAAGGTGCTGAGTGATGTAAACACTACTTTAACCTTTAACCCTAACACCAGGAGTAAGGTGCTGACTGATGTAAACACTACTTTAACCTTTAACCCTAACACCAGGAGTAAGGTGCTGACTGATGTAAACACTACTTTAACCTTTAACCCTAACACCAGGAGTAAGGTGCTGACTGATGTAAACACTACTTTAACCTTTAACCCTAACACCAGGAGTAAGGTGCTGAGTGATGTAAACACTACTTTAACCTTTAACCCTAACACCAGGAGTAAGGTGCTGAGTGATGTAAACACTACTTTAACCTTTAACCCTAACACCAGGAGTAAGGTGCTGACTGATGTAAACACTACTTTAACCTTTAACCCTAACACCAGGAGTAAGGTGCTGAGTGATGTAAACACTACTTTAACCTTTAACCCTAACACCAGGAGTAAGGTGCTGAGTGATGTAAACACTACTTTAACCTTTGACCCTAACACCAGGAGTAAGGCCGAGGTGGAGCAGGAGTCTGTGGTGGATGGAAACCTGGCGACCGAAGCGTCTCTCGTGGTCCTGGACACGCTGGAGATCGTAGTCAAGGTAACGCATCAACAACAACAAATACAGCTGACCCCTGACCCCTCCACCAACCATGTACTGACTGGTCATTGTAAGCAGTATTCATCGTGTCCCTGTGTGCCCGTCATGCCCTCCCTGACCCCCTGTGGCACGTCCTGCCCTCCCTGACCCTGTGGGCACGACGTCATGAACAGCTCATCGGCCACGATTGACTATATCACGTGTTATTTGATTACAATCACATGTTATTTGACTACCAAGATGTCTGCGATGGTGATGTAATGTTATGTGTCTCCCAGACGGTGATGTAATGTTATGTGTCTCTCAGACGGTGATGTAATGTTATGTGTCTCCCAGACGGTGATGTAATGTTATGTGTCTCTCAGACGGTGATGTAATGTTATGTGTCTCTCAGACGGTGATGTAATGTTATGTGTCTCTCAGACGGTGATGTAATGTTATGTGTCTCCCAGACGGTGATGTAATGTTATGTGTCTCCCAGACGGTGGTGATGTAATGTTATGTGTCTCCAGATGGTGATGTAATGTTATGTGTCTCCCAGACGGTGATGATGTAATGTTATGTGTCTCTCAGACGGTGATGTAATGTTATGTGTCTCCCAGACGGTGATGTAATGTTATGTGTCTCCCAGACGGTGATGTAATGTTATGTGTCTCCCAGACGGTGATGTAATGTTATGTGTCTCCCAGACGGTGATGTAATGTTATGTGTCTCCCAGACGGTGGTGATGTAATGTTATGTGTCTCCCAGACGGTGGTGATGTAATGTTATGTGTCTCAGACGGTGGTGATGTAATGTTATGTGTCTCCCAGACGGTGGTGATGTAATGTTATGTGTCTCCCAGACGGTGGTGATGTAATGTTATGTGTCTCAGACGGTGGTGATGTAATGTTATGTGTCTCCCAGACGGTGATGTAATGTCTTGTCTCCCAGACGGTGATGTAATGTTATGTGTCTCAGACGGTGGTGATGTAATGTTATGTGTCTCCCAGACGGTGATGTAATGTTATGTGTCTCTCAGACGGTGATGTAATGTTATGTGTCTCCCAGACGGTGATGTAATGTTATGTGTCTCCAGATGGTGATGTAATGTTATGTGTCTCCCAGACGGTGGTGATGTAATGTTATGTGTCTCCCAGACGGTGATGTAATGTCTTGTCTCCCAGACGGTGATGTAATGTCTTGTCTCCCCCAGACGGTGATGTAATGTCTTGTCTCCCCCAGACGGTGGTGCTGTCGGAGCTGAAGGAGAGCGTCCTGGGGGGGGTACTCCGGGTGCTTCTGCACAGCATGGCAGGGAACCAGAGCGCCCTCTTCCTGCAACACTGCTTCACTACACAGAGGGCGCTGGTCTACAAGGTGCGTGTTCATGTTCACGTTGTGTTTTATTATTTGTCACATAATAAGCTACATGTACATTACAGTGAAACGCTTGGTTCTGTACGAGCCCCTGAGATTGTGCTTCATACGGTAACACAAAGGTTACAAGAATAAAGACCAAAATAATATACAATATACAAAACTAAAGTACAAAATGCTAAAATGAGGTAGAGATGCAAATATTTGAGGAATAAATGTGTAGTGTCTAAAGTGAATGTTTTTTTTATTTTTTGACCAAATGTTTTGAATTTTTTCTTTTTTTACATGAAACAAGACAAACAATACAGTAACGGTAATAATCAACAATAAATCACAGAACAATAACAGAAATAATAATAACAATAATGACAGTCCAGTAATTAAATCAGAATGAAAGTAGATTAACACTTTAGTTGCCAAAGGACGAGTTTAGGCGTCCTTCCTTGCCATGCTCAAGTTGCCGAAGACGCCGTAACTCGTCTTTAATATCAATATTTCAAAAATCTGTGATCGGAATCATATTTTCCATCCCCAGCCTTCACACACAGTTCAGAGCTCCTCTCAATCCTCTAGCGTTTCAAGAGCGCCATCTGGTGGCCGATCGGCAGAAGCGCCAAACAGGAAGTGATGTGGCTGAAGTGCTGATCACCCATATTACTTCCGGCCACTCTCTATAGCTCCCGCGACTCCATCTTGACACAATACATAGCGATCCGTTGCCAATAACTCGATAAACAACATGATTTGGACGTATATACCATTATACAACCTGGAAATGGACCGGGTATTTTTACATCCCATAATGGAAAACTGTCTACCCCACGCTGATCGCCCAACGGCCCGCGGAGACTGGGGTGAGTTTTAGCGTGTAATATTTCCGTGTTCGATACTAACTGATCTGATGAACATATGTCCCACATTAGATGAATGGTATAACGCTGCCCACGGAATTATAAACGCCCCCTCGCCCATCCGGTCAACATCAGATGACGTGTAGTAACTTCCAGAAGTACTTCCAGTTGGAATTTTTTATATCGCGCTGATTGCTATCAAACTGTATTTCATCATCAATATAATGCATTTGGGGCTATAAATCACGTTCTGGAGAAAGCTGCAGAAAGAGATGAAAACATACTTATACTTTAGATCATATTTTAGTATGAATATGTGAATGAAAAAGTTTAACGTTGCTACACCATGAACAATACATATAGGACCTTGAATGGGCCATAATAATGGCAATGTAGCAATAGAATTTAAAAAGTTATAGCCCTGCAAAGAAGGGGAACTTCTCCATGTTAAATAGAGCTGGCAACGGATGGTATATCATGAATTTAGCCTTAGGCAATCAAAGTGTTAAAAGACGTAAAAATTATAAATACAATACATGGGCTCTTGCTCGCTCTCCAAACCCCCCCCCCCCCCAGGACCCCCACGTGGACTATACATCCACTACTTCATTCAACATCAGAAAATTCTAAATTTATATGCGTTCCTTTATCTTCTCAACCACAGCTACCCAGACTGCTATGCTAGCTTCGTTAACACCTACAATTCGTGCAGTGTATATCTCTAGATAAATCACATCGAGATAGGTGAGAATCCATACCTTCCGGCACATTTTATCCGGTTGAATCCAGCGTGACGCTATCGACTTTTTGGCAGCCGTAAGACCGGCCAAAATGAGTCTCTTTACATGTACAGAGGTTGATAACTGAGAAACATCATTCAACAACAATACAGAAGGCAGTGTCGGTATGGTCAGAGACAAAAATTCTGATAATTGAGTGGTGACATTTTCTCAGAAAGTCTTGACAGGAGGGCATTCCCAATACATATGCATATATGTACCAATAGCATCGTTTGAACACAAGGAGCATCGAGAGTCCGGTCTGAGACCCATTAGGTGCAATCGTCTAGGGGTCAGGTAAGTCCTATGAACAAAGTTAAGATTAATCTGTTGGTGATCTGGGTTGCGTGATGATAGCAGTCTAAAGTGAATGTTAAAAGAAGGGGCAGGGTTTGAGATGGGTCAATTGAAACTCTTAATTTTGACATTTGAGAAATCATGTGAGAAAACTGACTTACAGTTTGCTTTTTCGATTTTCGATTTGGACTGCAAATTTGTGAATCACAATTCTCAATATTAACACTTTGAGTGCCAGCCACGAGAAAACTCGTTAGTTCATGCCATGCGTTGAGTGCCAACCGACGAGAAATCTCGTTTTTAATTGTTATTTTTTTTTATTATCGATTTCCATTCATTTTTCATCAATCTAGCCTCACGTTATGTTACTCTCAAAGAACACCTACGGGAGACTGCAATTCAAAACTGGCCCCTACAAATGTCCTAACCCAGTTGTACAATAAAGACCAAGCATGTACAACCCCACCCCACCTACCCAACCTCCTCCAATGTACAGTTTCCATGTCAAATGTATGTCAGTATTCCAATGTACAGTGTCCCCCCCCTACCCAACCCCCCCCCCCCCCCCCCCACCTCCAATGTACAGCCCCACCCCACCTACCCAACCTCCCCCAATGCACAGTTTCTATGTCAAATGTATATACTCTTCTTCTGGATTTTTTTAGTATCACAAACAGTACTGTATTTGAAAATCTGGTATGTCATAAATGTATAGATGTAGCAGTACTGTCTATCTGTATGTCATGTGTGTCATATGATGAATTGAAAATGGGGGACCCTGATGGAAACAAGACGAAAGTCTTTCTCAGGTCTGCATCCTCTTAACAATTGTATGTATTGAGCTGTACTGTACTGTACCCATTCTGCAATCTGTTAATAAACTTTTCAATCAATCAATCAAACCACAAACTGCTGGGCTCGGTCACATATCTGGCTACAAGTGCAACGTGTTTGACCTGCGAGTGTTGGAGATGTGTTTGACCATCTTACTGTGTGTAGTTCTCAGATATGCTGTTTGACTATCTCACTCTGCTCTATTTTTAAATCTTTCAAAATGTTCAGTTGCTATCGCATGCACTTATCTGTGTTTCACCACACACATGAGTGCATGCTTACCAACTGTTCGCCTGTTTTTACTGCAACACTATTATCACCAACATCTAAGAAGGGAGATCCCCCCTTGAACGGCCCTTCTAAGGTTTCTCTCCTCCACATTGCCTGTGGTGCATTTTTTCCTATTGCTTGGTTTTAGTGAGTTTGTCCTTACCTTCGCGTGGGGTATGTCTGGGAGTGTTGTGTAACCCAGGGTTCAGATTCATAACTATCATAACTATCAGAGGGACATAAATAGTTAATGCTATTAGGTAAGAACTTTCTAGACGTTCTAGAACCAGCGTATGATGTCATGATAGAAGGTTCTGGAACCTTTGTGATGTCACCGTATGATTTATTTATTTAACATTTTCTGGACTTTATGCTGTTCTTTTTTGTTCTTGATTTGTTGTGATGTTTCTTCCTGGACTCTTTAACACTTTGGCGACCACAGTCTTGCAGCGATTTATGCCTCAGAGGACAGAGGTTTGTTTACAAACCGATGCAATGCAGTGTGCGTTCAGGTAGCCAATGTCAGTGATCAATTGCATTAGGTTTTAAAACAATGTCCAATCCAGCTGTAATTTGGGGGAATAGTATCCTACCGTCAGGCCATGTGATCGCCGGCAGCATTTCTTCATTAGTCATCGGATTCTGGTAGATCGATATGTCCATTGGCTAATCATCGGTATTGCATGTTTCGAAAATCAAATATGTGGGTAGGTCATGCATCTCGATCGCGGACGTTAATAGCGTTATAAATATGGAATAAAACAATAACAACTTGCCACAGCTATATACGTGGCTCTGGTCCACAACGCATGGCACCGAAACACGTATATATACTTGGACGGTCCTTAAAGTGTTAAAGAAGACATGTCCGGCCCATGGGGACATTAAACATGTGTTAATACATTTGATTTGGTTTGATTTGACTTGTAGTTCCCAGAGATGCTGTTCGAGGAGGACACGGAGATGTGTTTGACCATCTTACTGTGTGTAGTTCCCAGAGATGCTGTTCGAGGAGGACACGGAGATGTGTTTGACCATCTTACTGTGTGTAGTTCCCAGAGATGCTGTTCGAGGAGGACACGGAGATGTGTTTGACCATCTTACTGTGTGTAGTTCCCAGAGATGCTGTTCGAGGAGGACACGGAGATGTGTTTGACCATCTTACTGTGTGTAGTTCCCAGAGATGCTGTTCGAGGAGCACACGGAGATGTGTTTGACCATCTTACTGTGTGTAGTTCCCAGAGATGCTGTTCGAGGAGGACACGGAGATGTGTTTGACCATCTTACTGTGTGTAGTTCCCAGAGATGCTGTTCGAGGAGGACACGGAGATGTGTTTGACCATCTTACTGTGTGTAGTTCCCAGAGATGCTGTTCGAGGAGGACACAGAGATGTGTTTGACCATCTTACTGTGTGTAGTTCCCAGAGATGCTGTTCGAGGAGCACACGGAGATGTGTTTGACCATCTTACTGTGTGTAGTTCCCAGAGATGCTGTTCGAGGAGGACACGG
>NC_140178.1:1271486-1286486 GCF_963971535.1 Notolepis coatsorum
GGATCGCTAAGGGCTACCAGAACTCACCTGTGTTGCGTGTGTCACCAGGATCGCTAAGGGCTACCAGAACTCACCTGTGTTGCGTCGTGTGTCATCAGGATCGCTAAGGGCTACCAGAACTCACCTGTGTTGCGTGTGTCATCAGGATCACTAAGGGCTACCAGAACTCACCTGTGTTGTGTCACCAGGATCACTAAGGGCTACCAGAACTCACCTGTGTTGCGTCGTGTGTCACCAGGATCGCTAAGGGCTACCAGAACTCACCTGTGTTGTGTCACCAGGATCGCTAAGGGCTACCAGAACTCACCTGTGTTGTGTCACCAGGATCACTAAGGGCTACCAGAACTCACCTGTGTTGCGTCGTGTGTCATCAGGATCGCTAAGGGCTACCAGAACTCACCTGTGTTGCGTGTGTCATCAGGATCACTAAGGGCTACCAGAACTCACCTGTGTTGCGTGTGTCCTCAGGATCGCTAAGGGCTACCAGAACTCACCTGTGTTGCGTGTGTCACCAGGATCACTAAGGGCTACCAGAACTCACCTGTGTTGCGTGTGTCATCAGGATCGCTAAGGGCTACCAGAACTCACCTGTGTTGTGTCACCAGGATCGCTAAGGGCTACCAGAACTCACCTGTGTTGCGTGTGTCATCAGGATCGCTAAGGGCTACCAGAACTCCCCGGACCTGCGCCTCACCTGGCTACAGAACATGGCGGGGAAGCACTCCGAGAGGGGGAACCACGCGGAGGCCGCCCACTGCCTGGTGCACAGCGCCGCCCTGGTGGCCGAGTACCTGAACATGCTGGAGGACTGCCGCTACCTGCCCATCGGCTGCGTCACCTTCCAGGTCAGTGTTGTGATTGGCTGAACGGTCGCCTTACGGTCAAATGATGTCACCCCCCTTGAACGGCCCTTCGAAGGTTTCTCTCCTCCACATTGCCTGTGGTGCATTTTTTCCTATTGCTAGGTTTTTAGTGAGTCTGGGAGTGTTGCGTTAATTTATTTTATTTATTTAAAAAATGTTGGACTTTATGGTGTTTTTGTTTTGTTCTTGATTCATTGTGATGTTTCTTCTTGACTTGGTTAATGAAGACGTGTCCGGCCCCACGGGGACATTAACGTGTGTCGTCGGGCCTTACAGATAAATGTGATTTGATTTGATTTGATTGATCTCGACCGCTCTGACCTGCAGAACATCTCGTCCAACGTGCTGGAGGAGTCTGCCGTGTCCGACGACATCCTGTCCCCCGAGGAGGAGGGCATCTGCACGGGGAAGTACTTCAGCGAGTCGGGCCTGGTGGGCCTCCTGGAGCAGGCGGCGTCCTCCTTTAACATGGTACTAAACCCCTTTAACATGTCCTTTAACATGGTACTAAACCCCTTTAACATGGTCCTTTAACATGGTACTAAACCCCTTTAACATGGTCCTTTAACATGGTACTAAACCCCTTTAACTCCTTTAACATGGTACTAAACCCCCTTTAACATGGTACTAAACCCCCTTTAACATGGTACTAAACTCCTTTAACATGGTACTAAACCCCTTTAACATGGTACTAAACTCCTTTAACATGGTACTAAACTCCTTTAACATGGTACTAAACCCCCTTTAACATGGTACTAAACCCCTTTAACATGGTACTAAACCCCTTTAACCCCTTTAACATGGTACTAAACCCCTTTAACATGGTACTAAACCCCTTTAACATGGTACTAAACCCCTTTAACATGGTACTAAACCCCTTTAACATGGTCCTTTAACATGGCACTAAACCCCTTTAACATGGCACTAAACCCCTTTAATGGTACTAAACTCCTTTAACATGGCACTAAACCCCTTTAATGGTACTAAACCCCCTTTAACATGGTACTAAACCCCTTTAACATGGTACTAAACTCCTTTAACATGGTACTAAACCCCTTTAACATGGTACTAAACTCCTTTAACATGGTACTAAACTCCTTTAACATGGTACTAAACCCCTTTAACATGGTACTAAACCCCTTTAACATGGTACTAAACTCCTTTAACATACTAAACTCCTTTAACATGGTACTAACAAGGTGCAGTATACACTAGGTGCAGTATACACAAGGTGCAGTATACACAAGGTGCAGTATACACAAGGTGCAGTAAACACAAGGTGCAGTAAACACAAGGTGCAGTATACACAAGGTGCAGTATACACAAGGTGCAGTACACACAAGGTGCAGTATACACAAGGTGCAGTATACACAAGGTGCAGTAAACACAAGGTGCAGTAAACACAAGGTGCAGTATACACAAGGTGCAGTATACACAAGGTGCAGTAAACACAAGGTGCAGTAAACACAAGGTGCAGTAAACACAAGGTGCAGTATACACAAGGTGCAGTATACACAAGGTGCAGTAAACACAAGGTGCAGTAAACACAAGGTGCAGTATACACAAGGTGCAGTATACACAAGGTGCAGTAAACACAAGGTGCAGTAAACACAAGGTGCAGTAAACACAAGGTGCAGTATACACAAGGTACAGTATACACAAGGTGCAGTATACACAAGGTGCAGTATACACAAGGTACAGTATACACTAGGTGCAGTATACACAAGGTACAGTATACACAAGGTGCAGTATACACAAGGTACAGTATACACTAGGTGCAGTATACACAAGGTACAGTATACACAAGGTACAGTATACACTAGGTGCAGTATACACAAGGTACAGTATACACAAGGTACAGTATACACAAGGTACAGTATACACTAGGTGCAGTATACACAAGGTACAGTATACACAAGGTGTAACTGAGGGGTACAATTCCCTGACTGTATTACTAGATATGATACTTACTACCACTACCTTTGTACTTAATATTCGGCCACCCAGTACACGGCATAAATATATTATCATGAACACTCTCACGTAGATGAAACGGATCCAACACAAATGTACGAATTAGAAACAGGTCTTTATTTCTACACAGCGATGGTGTGTAGAATAAGCACTTAATCACTTAATTACATTTATGAATTGAAATAGTATGCACTTTTATGGCAAGGAGTATTCGTCGGTATATCAATAGAGAATGTCCAATCTCTGAAGGCGCAGGTGGTAAATATACGACCTGGAATAGTTAAGGAATAACAGCAATGATACTTTAATGATTATACTAGATACACTAGAGGGGGTTAATCCGGTCGCTTGTAAGCCGACAGGAGTAGGAGGGGGGGGGGGGTAGAATCCGGCTGCCTCGTCCGGCCAAGGGTATCCCAGGTGAGCCCACTGTAGTGCCGTTCAATGCGCCGGCGATCCTTGGACCACAGATGAAAGCAGGTGGACTCTTTGTGGGCCGGCTCTCTCCGGTCCACGGGGGAGAGACGTGAAGCGACCTCGTCTTGCAGAGCGTCTCCTCACCTTGCGTCCTCTCCAGGGGGGGGGGTTCCAACACACGGCAGTGTCGGGGGTCTTTATCCATGGAATAATCAAAGTATCCAAAGCATAATCCGTGCCTGGGAAGGCGGGCTGTCGTCGGTAGAATAATCCGGTATACAGGTCCACTCGCTCGTCGGCTCTGGGGCTCCTCGGGTGCAGCTTCACATAGGGTCAACCACCCTGGGTAAGCAGCCAGTTCTCTGCCCGAAACGATGGGGTACTGACTACGGTAGTATTCTCACCGCACGAAGCACTATATATTAACAGACTATTATTAGCTTAATAGACTACGTCCAACTCGACGATATAGTGCCAAATATGACTATTCAAATATTAATATACACGATGTCTCAATACCGATGGTAGGCGAACTTGGCCTTACTCCCACACGTGGCGTCGCGGGGAGGCTTTACGTCTGTGACTCTATTGGAGGGTAAGAAACTGGACTGAAAAGAAAGTCCTACTTTAGTAGCGCAGTATATATACGCACTATGAACAAATAGTCCCATTAGTGGTGCGGTAGCCAAATTCCTACGCGGAACTAGGACTTGTTCGTACATGTCGAGCGGTACGTTTGAACTGGGTCTGAGGGGTATGGCAGCCTGGCACCAAGGTCTCGACCAATAGTAGAATGGAGACTATTATGGGATGTTCAGTAGGCTAGAATGGATATTCAATGCATATTGTACAAGGAATATACAAGGGATATCAGGGAATATTAGAGAATATACAAATACAATTAAATATATATATATAAATAAATATATATATTCGGTTTAATCTGGCCCTTCACAACAGCCACCCCCTGAATAGGTCCCAGACCTAATCAGTTAAACAGAGACAGATTAATCGCGTTGTCTATTTACACATAAGGGTTTGCTGTAGGGGTCAGTCAACTTCACAAAGTCATAGGGTTGTAGGGTCATGGTCATCATCGATTGTGTCTGGGAGTCGAGGCAGTTCTATGAGCCTTGCCACGGGACGGGTGTAAGGGCGACCCTGGACGAGCACTTCAGCTGCTCGGACCTTGCCGTCGGCACCGGTGATCACTTTGCTTACGCGGCCGGCCGGCCACATAGCTCTGGGCAGTGATTGATCAATAATCATGACGACTGTTCCTTCTGTCAAATTGTCTCTCTCCTTTACCCACTTCTGGCGGGTCTGTAGAGACGGTAGGTAGTGCAGTTACAAATGGCGCCGCCCCGATCGGCTGCCTCTCTGTTCGCTCCGTCGAGACTGTGTTTACTTTTGTTAATATTTATAGTTTTTAGAGTTTTGTGCGTACCAACTGTTGGTGCATTTAATGTATATGACCGTCAGTCACTCATAGACATTGGATTACGGGAAACTTACCAACTGGATTACTCGCTGGATCAGCTTTCCGAACCACACCAATGGCCTGAAGAAATTCTCCGGAGACTAGGACCAGACCCTTTGTTCCCAGAGCCCAGGAAAAGACGACGAGGAAAGAGGGCTGGGATCCGAAACAGGCTGAGATCCAGACGCCACCGTACACCACTTCCCAGTATATTGCTAGCCAATGTACAATCAATAGACAATAAACTGGATGACATCCGAGCAAGGATTCAATATCAAAGAGACGTTAGGGACTGCAATATCCTTTGCTTCACCGAAACATGGCTCACACCGGAGGTTCCAGATCACGCAATTCAACCAGCGGATCACTTCTTTATCCATAGAAAGGATCGGACATCATCAGAGTCCGGTAAACAACGTGGAGGAGGTATTGCCTTCATGTTTAACAAAAATTGGAGTGATCCAACGAACGTGAAGGAATTATCCAACCACTGCTCCCCAGAACTGGAATATATAACCATCAAGTGTCGTCCTTTCTTCCTCCCGAGGGAGTTAACGGCGATCGTCCTGGTCGGAGTGTATATTCCACCGCAAGCCAGCAACAAGGTTGCGCTCTCCAGACTACACGACGAGGTAAATAGAATACAAGTGGCTAACGTTAACGCCGCCATTTTAGTACTGGGAGATTTCAATAGCGCCAATCTGAGAAAGGTATTGCCCGACTTCTATCAGCATGTGACTTGCAACACCAGAGGCGGTAACATCCTAGATCACTGTTACACGCAATTTAAAGGTGGCTACAAGGCTCATTCTGATAGTGGCTTTGGCAAGTCAGATCACGCATCAATTTTCCTTTCACCAAAGTATAGACAGAGAATTAAAAGTACTCCCGTAGTCTCGCGAGAGGTGCAGAAATGGGATCTGACGTCAGAAGAGACGATCCGGTCAGTGTTTCACCACACAGACTGGATTGTGTTCCGCGACACAGATAACATTAATGCCTACACGGAGACAGTGCTGGACTATGTCTGTACTAGGGTGAAAGAAACAATCCCCACTACCAAAATGAAAGTTTACCCAAATCAAAAACCCTGGGTAGACAAATCCGTCCGTGAAGCTCTGAGAGAGCGCACCAAAGCATACAATGACGGCCTAGTGGCAGGCAACATGAATGACCACAAGGTGGCGCGACACAACGTAAGGAGGACAGTGTCAGAGGCCAAACGGCGCTACAGGGATAAAATTGAACTCCAGTTTGAACAAGCTGACTCTAGAGCTATGTGGCAGGGGCTCAAAACGATGACAGACTACAAAGGCGCCTCCCTCAAACTGAACAGTGACATCTCCTTAGCAAACGACCTCAATACCTTCTATGCGAGGTTTGATGCTGGTAATAACAACACCAGCTCACAAGCCTCGGCAATGGGGGGGGGGGGGTCGGCTGCTGATGGAGGCGCAGTGTTCAGGGTAACAGAGCATGAGGTGAGGCGGACCTTTAAAAAAGTGAATATCAGGAAGGCAGCAGGTCCGGACGGCATCCTCGGCCGCGTCCTAAAAGTCTGTGCCGACCAACTGGCCCCAGTATTCACTGACATATTTAACCTGTCCTTAGAACAGGCTGTCATCCCCACCTGCCTGAAGAAGTCCACTATTATCCCTGTACCCAAAAAATCCAAGCCTGCTTGCCTCAACGACTACCGCCCTGTAGCTCTCACCTCCATAGCCATGAAGTGCTTTGAGAAGCTAGTAAAGGGCTACATCTGCTCCTCCCTCCCCATCAACATGGACCCCCTGCAATTTGCATACCGCCCCAACAGGTCCACGGAGGACGCCATATCCCATGTGCTGCACACAGCAGCATCACACCTGGACAAGAGGCAGGGGAACTATGTGAGAATGCTATTCATCGACTACAGCTCGGCATTCAATACCATAGTCCCCTCCATACTCATAGCCAAGCTCAGGGACCTGGGCTTGGGCTATGACCTCTGCCAGTGGGTCTTGGACTTCCTGACTGGCAGACCCCAGGTGGTGAGAGCAGGCAACTGCACCTCCTCATCCATCACCCTCAACATAGGGGCCCCCCAGGGCTGTGTTCTGAGTCCCCTCCTCTACTCCCTGTACACACACGACTGTGTGGCTCAGCGGAGTAGCAATACAATCGTCAAATTTGCTGACGACACAGTGGTGGTGGGCCTGATCTCTGCCAACGACGAGAGGGCCTACCTGGAAGAGGTCAAGGTCCTGGCGGGATGGTGCCAGGAAAACAGCCTCTCCCTGAACGTCAGCAAAACAAAGGAGATGATTGTGGACTTCAGGAGGTCGGGGGTCAAGGACTACAGCCCCCTCAGCATCGACGGGGCACCGGTTGAGAGAGTCAACAGCTTCAAGTACCTCGGAGCCTACATATCCGAGGACTTGACATGGACCACACACATTAACAGTGTGGTGAAGAAGGCACGACAACGCCTCTACTTCCTCAGGCGCCTAAGGAAGTTCCAAGTCAGCCAGAAGATCCTTAAGAACTTCTACTCATGTACAATAGAGAGCATCTTGACCGGCAACATCACCTCCTGGTTTGGGAATAGCACTGCAAAAGACCAAAGCAGACTACAAAGAGTGACACGTTCAGCCGAACGCACAATTGGAGGGGGGCTCCCCACCCTCCAGAACATTTACTACAAGCGTTGCAAGGGCAAGGCTAAGAGAATCATTAAAGACTCCAGTCACCCGAACAACTGCCTCTTCGAACTGCTGCGGTCAGGCAAGCGATACAGGAGTCTCAAGGCGAGCACAGAAAGACTCAGAAGTAGCTTCTATCCCCAGGCCATCAGGCTGCTAAACGAACAATGAATGAACACTACACAACAACAACCACCAAACGCACATAGCACACACATCCACACGCACACACCCACTTTAAACAAACACACTGTAGCACCCACTCCACACACTTTATAGCACACACCCACTTTAAACAAACACACTGTAGCACCCACTCCCCACACTTTATATTTATGGATGAAGGATTGCACTACAACTCGTACACCTTACTGTAAATTGTACCTAAAATTGTACCTCATCCCATTTCTGCTTTGCACTAGATAGTACTGTACATTAGTACACTGCATAGTATTGTGTATTGTATATTATATGGTAACTCAGAACATTGTACATATGTCTATACCGAACACTGTGACCTCATTTTCTTCTTCTAAATTCATGCTATATTATGTTATTATGTTATTTGATACTATCTTGTCTAGCACAGTCTCTGGAGCGTAACAGTAAGAAGCATTTTGTATGAAAGTATTCTGTACTTCTGTATGACAACTATTAAAGAACTTGAACTTGAACTTGAGTAGGAAACTGTTCCAAAACTTGTCGGCTAATACTTGGCTGTACCTCCACATTCGTCGGCCGTTCGCTTCTTCAGGCCGGTACATTGTCTGTGGTAATGCAGGATCTAGCCGCCCCATCAGGAGTGTGTTGGGGGCTCTGCGTAGGCGACCACCCACTCTGATGAGGGTATGAGCGTCGCTCTCGGGGGCCAGATGAATTAATCTGCTGTCGGATGGGACGGGCTTTCCTCCCTGTAGACAGGCCAATTCATCGGGGAACGAGTCTCTCTGGGCTCGCTGCAGTAGAAGCAATTCTGCTTCCTCGTAGTTAGCTGCTGACATATCAGCGGGGGACTTGCACTCCGGGTGGTACCGCAGGAATGTTCTTTGTTGTGCACTCTCTATGGACGTGCAATCGTCTATGTTAGGGTCGGTGGAGGCTACGGTGCTCAATCCACAGAACACAGACTTCTTAATTTCCACCTCCTCTGGACTTGCTTCCCTCGGGATAGGCATGGGCCACTGTCCTTCCGGGAGTCTTAGGAATGCGGGGCCGTCACTGTAGACATTGCGACGGGTGAGGTCATCCAGGGGCATCCCCCGGGTGATGACGTCAGCTGGGTTCTGTTTTGTATCAACGTAGCGCCACTCTGTTTCTCCGGTTAACTCTTCGGTTAAGTCTTGAATCTCGGTGACTCTGACTCCCACGAAGACTTTGTACTTGCATGAGTCCGATTTGATCCAGGCGAGTACCGTCGTGGAATCTGACCACAGGATTGTTCTAGACACCGGTATGGTGAGCTCACGTTGGATGAGCGTGGCTAGGTGCGCTCCGGCTAGGGCTGCGCAGAGCTCTAGACGTGGGATAGATTGTTGCTTGCGTGGGGCTATTCTCGAGCGGGCGAGGACAAATGCTGTGTAGATCTCTCCCCCCTGGTCTTGGGCCCGCAAGTAGGCTACTGATCCGTATGCGACCTCTGAGGCGTCACTGAAGACGTGTAAGTCCATTTTACATGTCTCTGGCCTCACCGTGGGTGGGAAGTAGCTTCGGCGCATATTAACGCCTGGGAGTGAGTGGAGCTCCATCTCCCACTCTCTCCAGGTGGATGCAAGGTGTGCGGGAATGGGGTCGTCCCAGCCCTGGTCCTTGTCCCACAATGCTCGTACAATCATTTTTGCCCTGGTGGTGTACGGTAGAATACATCCTAGCGGGTCATATTGTCGGGCGAGTGTTGTGTACACACTCCGTCTGGTGGTCGGCGCCGCCGCCGGCCTTCCCTGCTCCGTAGTCAGGGGCTTGTGTCTGTAGTGAAGCGAATCTGTTTTGAATCGCCACACCAATCCCAGGGTCATCTCCTGGGCTTCTCCCGGGATTGTAGCCATCCAGGTTTCGCTGCTGGCTGCCTTGTCCTCGGAGGAGAGGCTGCGCAGTACTTGCGGATCGCTGCTGGCCCACTGCCTGAGATCAAAGCCGCCTTTGATCAATGAGGCGCGGAGTTTAATCAGGAGAGCCTCGGCTTCTTCCTGGGTTGAAAGGCTTTGTAGACAGTTGTCTACGTAGAAGCTGTTTTCTTTACGCTGTGTCGGACCTCTTCGTCCGCTGCTGGGTCCTCTGCTACATGTTTCTGTAGTGCAAATGTCGCACAGCAGGGGCTGCACGTCGTTCCGAAGGGGAGGACTTCCCATTGGTAGATGGCTGGGTGCTCATCTCCTGGCTTCTCTCTCCATAGGAACCGTAACAGGGGCTTGTCCGCCTCTACTAATCTCACCTGCAGGAACATTCCTTTAATGTCCCCGCTGATGGCCACCTTTTCCTGGCGGAAGCGGAGTAGAACGCCGAGTAGGGAGGGGCCGAGTGTGGGACCGGGCAGTAACTCTTTATTCAGATTTTGGGATCCGATCTGGTAGCTGCAGTTAAATACTATGCGGTCTTTACCGTTGTGATGGACCTTGTGGTGGGGCACGTACCACGATTCAGTGGTCTGGTCAGCCTCTTTAATGTCCATCTTTGTGACGTGTCCCGCTGTGATGAGCTTCTCAATCTCAGCGCGGTATACACTCTCTTGGGCGGGGTTCTTGGCTAAGCGCCGCTCCGTGTTCAGCAGGTACCGTTCTGTGGCGTCTGTCTTGGCGTGGAAAGTAGGCATTCCTTCTCGCCGCAGGAGTGGCGTGGCGTATCTCAACACGCCGTTGACCGGGACTCTCTTGGTCCCTGTCTCGAGGAGGTGAATTGCGTAAATGTCATCTTTAGAGCGAATGTCTTTCTTTCCGTTCTTAAAGGGCATTTGTTCCAAGGTCCATAGCCGCTCTACGTGTTGCAGGAGTGCGGTTTCTCCCTCTGTGACTCGGGAGTGGAGACATCTAGTGGCTGTACTTCGGTTGAGAGATTTGGCGAGCGGGCCTTGGAGAGTCCATCCCAAACGGGTCTCGACTGCTGCAGGGCAGCCTCGGGGTCCGGGATGAACCCGGTCTATCGGGACAATGAGGTCTGCATGGTCGGAGCCTATCAACAGGGTCGGCATAGCATTGTCTATGAGCGGGATCGGTAACTTGCGCAGATGTGCATATTTCTCCATCAGCTTGGCGACGGGGTATGTGTACCGCGACAGTCCTATTTCTTGGCTGGTGAAAGCGTCTGCAATCTGGTACCGTCGCTCAGGCTGGCCGCTTGCTGCGATAGAGAATGAGACATTCTCGCCCTTTATCGTCTTCAAATCTCGTCTTATTGTCCGAATTGTCATTTGGGTTTCGCTTCCCCGCAGCCCTAGCTGGGCCGCAGCGGAGGCGAGCAGCAGGGTCTTCTCTGACCCGTCATCGAGGACGGCGTAAGTGTCCAGGACTTTATTCTGGTAGCTTAGTGTCACACGCACTACTTTTAGGAGTACTCGGGCTCCACTGCTGCTGGCGGGATCGATGTACATGACGCTCGCTTTGCGGCTGGATGGTGCAGGTGAAGGGCGCCGTCTGTTACTGTCGTGAAGTATGTCCAGATGGGCTCCATCGCACTTGGTGCACCTTTTCTTTAAGCGGCATTCGGCTGCCATGTGTGAGCGCGCACAGCGAAAACAGCGCTTGTTGGACTTTATCCATTGACCTGCTTCCTCCGCGTTCAGCTTGGGGAAGGAGTCACATTGCGCTAGCCAGTGTTCTTTCTCACAGTAGGGGCACACTATCTTCCACTTCTCCGTTCTGGAGGGGGTACTGTGGCTCCTGCTGCTCGGTACTGACTCCGATTGGTGCATCACAGTCACCGATCTTCTTCCATCATTTAGTCGTCTGGTTCCTTCTCTGGAGCCAGGGGTGCTCCGTCCGAATGTATCTAGCCGTAGGCTGCTGACTTCTCTCGCCAGGAAGTCGGCTAGATCGAGGAGGTTCGGTTCGGGGCCATTCGGGTCTCTGTGGTCCCTCTGCCGCCTAAAGCGCTCCTGACGAGCGGGCGGCAGCTTCTCCAGGATCCTTTCCACATTTGAGTTGGCGTAAAGTTCATGCCTCCCCTTCTCTCTTTGCGCTCCCAACATCCCTACCAGGGACTGCACTCTGATGGACAGGTCGTCCAGTGCTCGATTGTCTATTGCTGGGGGTAAGCGGTCGATGTGTTGGATCTCCTGGATCACGTAATCCCATATGCGCCCATACCTCTGGTCCAATGCTACCAGCGCTGCTGTGTATGGGGTGGTGGAAGTCGCGTAGGCGAGCGCTATATTATGTGCGCGGGGTACCTTTAAGTGCTTCAGTAGGATGGCGTATTTGTGGCGTTCATCCAATACATCCACCAACATGGTCTCCAGACACATGCGGAGTTCTGTATACTGGGCCCGGTTCTCTTGGGTGAAGTCGGGTACCATAGGCGTGCCAATGTATGACGCTGACTGTGGATACATCGGCGAGCGTTGGGGGAGAGGCCTCCTAGGCGAGTCTCCTCCCGCTCCTTGGTATGGGCTGGTACCGGCAGTGTACCATGGCCCGCTTGTCCAGGTGCTGTTCCTCGGTGCGGGTCGTGCGTCGTGCTCACCCGTGTATAGAGTCGGGGGTCTGTAGCGCAGCTCCGCGGGAGTATAGCCTGGGCTGTACCGGACCTCCTGGTCCGGTAGAGTACTGTGCTGTCTTCGGGCGTGGTTCTCCTCCTCTTCCTCTTCGTCTTCAGTTAGGTCATCCAGTGCTTGTAGTCTCTGGTTTAGCCTCTCCACAGGATATGCTGCTCCTTCCCGGTTGCTAGGTCTCGCTTGGACCGGTGGGGGGAGGTGGTCTGTGGGGGGTATAGACCTCGTCTGTTGGTCAAGTTCAGGGTTGTTTACTCGGCTAGGGGATGCCGCCCTGGAGGTGTGTCTAGACGAGTTCCTGGAGCCTCTGGCGGAGGGAGAGGGTGTTGTCCGTCTGATCAGCTGTTCTATTAGTTGCGACTGCTGTCTGTCGCGCGCTGCGTCCCGTTGAGCACCGGCTCGTTCTCGGGCCACATTCTCTTCCATCTGAATGCGTCTTATTTCTAGACGTATATGCTCTTCTTTGCTCCGCTGCTGGATCTGCAGTCGGTCGCGTTCAGCAGCGGCGTTCAGGCTGATGAGGAAGGCCTGCTGTAGGGTCCTCTCTGCCTCGCTGGGAGAAGGCGGTTGTATAGGGGAGCCTTCCCTCGGGGTACTCCTTGCGGAGCCTTGGAGCTCTATCTCCACGGTGCTCTCCCCGTCTTCTTCCGTGCCGAGTTCTCTCTCGGTAGCGTTGTATTCCTCCCGGGACTCATCGGGGACTACTTCTTCAGTACTGGCGGGGTGTGAAGTCATGTCTGGTTCCCACTGGTCCCCACCGTGAACTTGGTCAGTTACATTAGAGCCCGTAGGGGCCTCTATGGTCGGGGTAGTCTGGGCGTTGGGGTTAGACATACTTTTACTTTCTAGTTTTACCGCGTTTACTGTTAGTAGAAGACTAGGTTGTTGACTGACAGCGTAAGCCTCTAAGTACTGAGGGAGCCGTCGTTCGCGCTGCGGGCGTTGGTTGGGAGGATCGTTTCGTGGAGTGTTCATCATAGGCCATTTCAATATTAATAACACTATATTAATATTACACTGATTACCATCCGGCTCGAAGGACCAATTGTAACTGAGGGGTACAATTCCCTGACTGTATTACTAGATATGATACTTACTACCACTACCTTTGTACTTAATATTCGGCCACCCAGTACACGGCATAAATATATTATCATGAACACTCTCACGTAGATGAAACGGATCCAACACAAATGTACGAATTAGAAACAGGTCTTTATTTCTACACAGCGATGGTGTGTAGAATAAGCACTTAATCACTTAATTACATTTATGAATTGAAATAGTATGCACTTTTATGGCAAGGAGTATTCGTCGGTATATCAATAGAGAATGTCCAATCTCTGAAGGCGCAGGTGGTAAATATACGACCTGGAATAGTTAAGGAATAACAGCAATGATACTTTAATGATTATACTAGATACACTAGAGGGGGTTAATCCGGTCGCTTGTAAGCCGACAGGAGTAGGAGGGGGGGGGGGGGGGTAGAATCCGGCTGCCTCGTCCGGCCAAGGGTATCCCAGGTGAACCCACTGTAGTGCCGTTCAATGCGCCGGCGATCCTTGGACCACAGATGAAAGCAGGTGGACTCTTTGTGGGCCGGCTCTCTCCGGTCCACGGGGGAGAGACGTGAAGCGACCTCGTCTTGCAGAGCGTCTCCTCACCTTGCGTCCTCTCCAGGGGGGGGGGTTCCAACACACGGCAGTGTCGGGGGTCTTTATCCATGGAATAATCAAAGTATCCAAAGCATAATCCGTGCCTGGGAAGGCGGGCTGTCGTCGGTAGAATAATCCGGTATACAGGTCCACTCGCTCGTCGGCTCTGGGGCTCCTCGGGTGCAGCTTCACATAGGGTCAACCACCCTGGGTAAGCAGCCAGTTCTCTGCCCGAAACGATGGGGTACTGACTACGGTAGTATTCTCACCGCACGAAGCACTATATATTAACAGACTATTATTAGCTTAATAGACTACGTCCAACTCGACGATATAGTGCCAAATATGACTATTCAAATATTAATATACACGATGTCTCAATACCGATGGTAGGCGAACTTGGCCTTACTCCCACACGTGGCGTCGCGGGGAGGCTTTACGTCTGTGACTCTATTGGAGGGTAAGAAACTGGACTGAAAAGAAAGTCCTACTTTAGTAGCGCAGTATATATACGCACTATGAACAAATAGTCCCATTAGTGGTGCGGTAGCCAAATTCCTACGCGGAACTAGGACTTGTTCGTACATGTCGAGCGGTACGTTTGAACTGGGTCTGAGGGGTATGGCAGCCTGGCACCAAGGTCTCGACCAATAGTAGAATGGAGACTATTATGGGATGTTCAGTAGGCTAGAATGGATATTCAATGCATATTGTACAAGGAATATACAAGGGATATCAGGGAATATTAGAGAATATACAAATACAATTAAATATATATATATAAATAAATATATATGTTCGGTTTAATCTGGCCCTTCACAACACAAGGTACAGTATACACAAGGTGCAGTATACACAAGGTACAGTATACACTAGGTGCAGTATACACAAGGTACAGTATACACTAGGTGCAGTATACACAAGGTGCAGTATACACAAGGTGCAGTATACACAAGGTGCAGTATACACAAGGTGCAGTAAACACAAGGTGCAGTATACACTAGGTGCAGTATACACAAGGTGCAGTAAACACAAGGTGCAGTAAACACAAGGTGCAGTAAACACAAGGTGCAGTATACACAAGGTGCAGTATACACAAGGTGCAGTATACACAAGGTGCAGTATACACAAGGTGCAGTAAACACAAGGTGCAGTAAACACAAGGTGCAGTACACACAAGGTGCAGTACTCACAAGGTGCAGTATACACAAGGTACAGTATACACAAGGTG
>NC_140178.1:1297680-1305180 GCF_963971535.1 Notolepis coatsorum
GTAACCCCCCTCTCCCCCCCCCCCCCCCCACAGGGGCCCCTGGAGGTGGCGCAGGTCTTCCTCTCAGAGATCCCCGACGACCCCAAGCTGTTCCGTCATCACAACAAGCTGCGTCTCTGCTTTAAAGACTTCACCAAGAGGTGATGACACACTGCCCCCCCCCCCCCCCGCATGACACACTGCCCCCCCCCCCCCCCCCGCCTGCCGTGACGAACACAAACACAACAACACGCCCACTTCCTGTGTCTGAGAACTCCGTATGACGGCATGTCGTATAGAACCACATAACTCTGCATGACGGCATCTACAATAGTGCTGTATAATTATAACCCATATATATTTATTCTTACCGTGTATATATATCTACATCTTTCTGTGCATACCTGCTTATAATCCTTTTTACATATCTGTAGTTACTATATCTATATCTGTACATATCTCTTACCTACTCTTACTGTATCACTGTACATATTAATACTATATCTATATCTGTACATATCTCTTACCTACTCTTACTAGTTACACTGCTGGCCAGTATGACTTACTACCATAGTGTCTTTATACCTGTATCACTGTACATATTAATACTATATCTATATCTGTACATATCTCTTACCTACTCTTACTAGTTACACTGCTGGCCAGTATGACTTACTACCATAGTGTCTTTATACCTGTATCACTGTACATATTAATACTATATCTATATCTGTACATATCTCTTACCTACTCTTACTAGTTACGCTGCTGGCCAGTATGACTTACTACCATAGTGTCTTTATACCTGTATCACTGTACATATTAATACTATATCTATATCTGTACATATCTCTCACCTACTCTTACTAGTTACACTGCTGGCCAGTATGACTTACTACCATAGTGTCTTTATACCTGTATCACTGTACATATTAATACTACAACTCTGTACATACATCTGATTTTACTCAGTAGTACTCAGTTTAATCACCTGTACATTGTATATTACTGTTGCACTTTACTGTTACATTTGCACTCTGGTTGGATGCCAAACTTCTTTTCGTTGTACTGTACTTTGTGCTGTATGATGATAGTAAGTTTGACTGTAATCTGATCTTCTGATAGAAGGAGCTTCTATCCCCAGGCCATCAGGATGCTCAACGACAATAACACTATTTAACACAAACCATCTTCTACACTCACTGCACACACATCCACACGCACACACTCACTCTAAATAAACTCTCACCTTAACACCCACTTTACTCACTTTAGACACTTTAACACCCTTTATATTTATTAGTAAAGAGATTTGCACTACAATTCATACCTCATTGCACCTTACCTAAGTTTGTACCTCATCCCATTTCTGCATTGTACCTCACTGTTACAATTTTTTTACTCTGTACTGTATATTGTATATTGTATATTGAATGAACACTTTTTGTTTACATACTTTTGACTTTTTCTATTTTATACTTTTTAATATCTATTTTTATCTATAGCACACTCACAGGGGCTCATACAGAAAAAAGCATTTCATGGAAAAGTATTCTGTATTCTTTTATTTTTTATGACAACTAATAAAGAAACCTGAACCTCGTGGCTCTGTGCCTCTGCAGCATCACGACACTAAGGCAGAGGTTAGACTAGTGTATTCCTGGCGTTTTTTATACGTTTTTGACGACGTATGATGTCCTATCTACACAGAAACGCGTATTTTGGCGTTTTTTTGTGGATACGGCTGAAACGCAAAATTGTGTTTGCGTTTGGAGATACGCAAAAAAACGAGTCGACAAACAGCGTGTAGTCAGCACGCTAGCCGTTGTTGCGAAAACGCCCATGCGCAGTAGATACCATCTGCGTGCCCTTCCGGTGACAGCAGAGTGTGTGTGTGTGTGTTTGGGACAGAGCTCCGTGTCCCAAATAGCTTCAGCTACCATGTGTTGTCAAGTTATTGTTATAAGGACCCCAGTCCAAGCTACAACAGTCTGCATTCCCTTAACAATTGTTTGTATTGAGCCGTATTGTATTGTACCCATATGCAATATGTTAAATAAAGTTTACATCCATTCATTCTGCTAGCATTACCGATGGCATGAGCAGCTGGCTAACGTGAGCTATCAGGATTCAGACCCTGTTAGCTCAGAGTTCCTCTTTCAACTTAAGAAGCATTAAACAAAATGGCCCAGTCATCTATTCACCTTTGTTTAATACACACAGCGTTGTCTCTAATGTTATCTAACTACTGATAGCTCGCGATATCATCAGTTTTGATGCTGGCTAAGTAGCGTGAGCTAACGGTAGCTTCTAGCCACAATACTCCATTGACGTTAGCATGCAGCTAACAATGCTACAATGCATCCGATCGTTTTTTAGCCTAAACTATCCGCTCTTGGTGGTCACTTGTGTTGATGTTAGTTTTGTTTCATCAACAAATGACAGGCAGAACACACAGTGAATGTATCCGTTTTGTTTATTGCACTTTTATTAGGCTTTGCTGAAAAAAGAATTGCTGCATTGAGCAAGATGGTGGCGCGGCATAGGCGCCTGCCTTATTTACATTTTCTTTGCTGGAGCTTCCAGGAAGTGTATTGGCACATTCGTTCTGATTGGTTGAAATTGCCTTCATGTTTGCCACCTACTGCCACCTACTGCTTTGGCAGTGTACTACATCAGTGTGCTCTGGTGACAAAACGAAAAAAAAACGAAAGTGTGACTCGAGGCGCATGACGTCGCGGCGATACGCGGCGATGCGTATAAGAAAACAATACGAAGATGATACGAAAGGTGTAACCTCAGCCTAAGGGGGCTTTCACACCAGCCATCGGGGTCGAATCGGGGTCGCCGCTGATTCGCTCCAAACCTGGACCGCTGGAATAGGTGGTCTCGGGTGCGCGCCAGTGTCCCCGACGAGGGAGCGGGGGGCGTGGTGTGCAAGCTTACTGTAATGCTTTCATGCTTGCTTGAATTTTGGGCAGATAAAAACATACAGCAACAACTGGACAATACCCACAAAAACGATATTTATGGGCAATTTGGCGAGTTCAGACCTCAACCAAACATGTGGAGCCTCACAGCTCAGTGGATGAGAACTTCGAGATGAAGCCACGTTACAAAGCACAACACTTCCCTGGCTCGCATTAGGCCTGGCAATTTTTTTGCCATTGCTATGTCTATACATTGGTTTCTTGTTCGAATGCATTTATTTCTATAGACCAGTGTTGCCCAACCAGTCGGCCGTGATCGACCGGTAGATCAATGACATGCAATATAATTGATGCGAGCAATGGGCTAACGTTAGCTGCTAACTAGTCATAACTAGGCTAAGCTAACTAGCATTAGCCGCTAACCCTGGAAAATATATTGACGAGGCTTGACAACAGAGGTTCAAATATAACTTCATATGTATTGGTTATTTGTTTCTTTTTTTTTATCCACTTTTTTTCCTAATTTTTCTATTTTTCTCCCATCCCAATTTCGCCTCGCCAATTCTCCCTTTCAGCTTCCCACCCTCTAACACTGCCAATTGTGTTAGTATGAACGACCAGCCAAGCCGGTAGCAACGGCGAGAGCTGGGCTCGAACCCAGCATCTCCTGTGTTAGTGGCGAGCGCCTTGCCCACTGCGCCACCTGGTTATTTGTTTCTTTATATCAGCATCCAGTTTCCACCACCGTGTGTTAAACTCTTCCTGTGTTGACGTTAGAGTGTGACATCATCGCCTACGGCAGCTTACACGCTCTAAACGCAAACAACCGTAAACGAAACCCGGAGCGCACCAAGACTGCAGTGTGTACGCAAACCAGAGGGGGGAGAGGGAGGGGGGGAGTAGCACCCGCCCCTAATGAGAACGCCCCCTGAGTGTGACTGTCACCTGACGTTGTGCCCGTGTGTGTGCAGGTGTGAGGACGCCCTGCGCAGGAACAAGACGCTGATCGGACCCGACCAGAAGGACTACCACCGGGAGCTGGAGCGCAACTACAACAAGCTGAAGGAGTCGCTGGGTCCTCTCATCAACCGCAAGATCCCCCAGCTGTACAGAACCCTGCAGAACCCCGCCGCGCTCGTACAGAGGTGACACACACACACACACACACACACGCACACGCACACGCACACGCACACGCACACACACACACACACACACTGCCTACACACTGAGTCACAACATGAGCTCCACACCGACACTTTCTCAGTCAAACACAACAGTAACGTGACTCCAAACCTCTCTGCGCCTCAAACCTTGTGTTGTGAGCTCCTCGTCACAGAGAATGAATGAATGAATGAATGAATGAATGAAAACTTTATTTAACAGATTGCAGAATGGGTACAGTACAGTACGGCTCAATACATACAATTGTTAAGGGGATGCAGACCTGAGAAAGACGTTTGTCTTGTTTCCATCAGGGTCCCCCATTTTCAATTCATATAGACATTTATGACATACATAACATACATGACATTTATGGCATAGGGACATATAGGTATTTAGTACTGATACATTTGTGACATAGGCGGTATTCAAATATACAGTACTGTTACCCCTAGATCCTGACAGAGTATATACATATGATGGGGAGGGGACTGTACATTAGGAGGGGGTGGGTGGGTGGGAGGGGAATATACATACGGCGGGGAGGGAATATGTACATGCGGTGGGGAGGAGACTGTCTATTAGGAGGTGGTGGGGGTTTTGGGCATTTACGGTGGCCAGTTTCGAATTGCAGCCTCCCGTAGGTGCTCTTTAAGGGCGGTTTTGAATGTGGGCAGGGATTCACATTCCTTTACAGCTTTGGGTAGGGCGTTCCACATTGTTGTGGCATAATTGCGAAACGTGTTTAGTCCCTTGTTTGAGCCGAATCTGGGTTTAACATGATTTGTTGAGCTTCCTCTGGTGTAGTGGTTGTGGTATTCACTGACCTTTGGGAAGTATTTTGACATGTACATGGGCACCCCGGTCGTATAGTGTATCTTGTAGACCAGGCCCATTGCAAGTTGCTGTACTCTGTCGTCTACTCTAAGCCATCCTAGGTTGGCAAAGTGGGCAGGGGTGAGGTGGGTTCTGGGGTTCAGGTCAAGTAGTAGTCTGACCAGTTTGTTTTGTGATGTTTGTAATTTTGTTATAAGCGCCTTTGAGGTGCTTTGGTACCATGAGGTGCACGCATAGTCATAGTACCCTTGAATGAGTGCTCCTGCCAGAGTCCTCAGGGTATTCTTGTTTACCAGAGAGGAGATCCGGTACAAGAATCTAGTTCGTTGGTTGACTTTTTTTATTACATTGGATGCCATTTTGTCACAGGAAAGATTTGCCTCTAGGATGGAACCCAGGTAGGTAATTTCGTCTTTCCTTGTGACAATATTGTCACCCACTGTAACTGAGAAGCCGTCGGTCTTGCTGAGTTTGTTATTTGAACCGAAGAGAATGGACTCTGTTTTGCCCATGTGTAATGATAGTTTGTTATCAGCGAGCCATATGCAGATTTTGCCTAGTTCCGTGCTGAGGGAATACTATGTAGAGAGTACAGAATACTATGCTCCTCATCACAGAGTACAGAGTACAGAATACTATGTATAGAGTACAGAATACAGAGTACAGAATACTATGTATAGAGTACAGAATACAGAGTACAGAATACTATGCTCCTCATCACAGAGTACAGAGTACAGAATACTATGTATAGAGTACAGAATACAGAGTACAGAATACTATGCTCCTCATCACAGAGTACAGAGTACAGAATACTATGTATAGAGTACAGAATACAGAGTACAGAATACTATGCTCCTCATCACAGAGTACAGAATACTATGTATAGAGTACAGAATACAGAGTACAGAATACTATGCTCCTCATCACAGAGTACAGAATACTATGTAGAGAGTACAGAATACTATGCTCCTCATCACAGAGTACAGAATAATATGCTCCTCATCACAGAGTACAGAATACTATGCTCCTCATCACAGAGTACAGAATACTATGCTCCTCATCACAGAGTACAGAATACTATGCTCCTCATCACAGAGTACAGAATACTATGCTCCTCATCACAGAGTACAGAATACTATGTATAGAGTACAGAATACAGAGTACAGAATACTATGTATAGAGTACAGAATACAGAGTACACAATACTATGTATAGAGTACAGAATACTATGTTCCTCATCACAGAGTACAGAATACTATGTATAGAGTACAGAATACAGAGTACAGAATACTATGTATAGAGTACAGAATACAGAGTACAGAATACTATGTATAGAGTACAGAATACTATGCTCCTCATCACAGAGTACAGAATACTATGTATAGAGTACAGAATACAGAGTACAGAATACTATGTATAGAGTACAGAATACAGAGTACAGAATACTATGTATAGAGTACAGAATACAGAGTACAGAATACTATGTATAGAGTACAGAATACAGAGTACAGAATACTATGCTCCTCATCACAGAGTACAGAATACTGTGTATAGAGTACAGAATACAGAGTACAGAATACTTTGCTCATCATCACAGAGTACAGAATAATACTATGTCGGATACTAGTCCTAGTTGTAACAGGATGGACCCACATTATAGATTAGATTAGATTAGATTAGATTAAAAGTCATTTATTTACAGTTGGTTCTTCTGAAGCCGCTTCGCAGGAGGAAGGAAGGACCGTTATTCGTTTAGTCTGCTGGGTCAGACTTCTGGTGGACGAGAATAACGTTTAGAATATTATATACATTCATTTGTTATATATTATTATTAGTGTGGGTGACCTGGCGAAGCCAGGTTGCCACCCACACTATAGTAATCTATACTATTTTTATGATTATTCTTCTTTATTCCACCGATTTTGCAAACACTACTCGTGCCAGAGCGTTCGCGCCCCATACACGTGAAAGGTATCAAAACGACCGGCTTGCCTATGGCAACAAGCGCTCTTCAAACTCGGAAAGTTTCACCGCACCGTTTGGCTACGAATCGACTTTAAACAGGAACATTTCGGTCCCATTGGAAATGCATTGCAAGTTAGAGTGCGGGAGCTGAAATAAATTTTTTTCCACTACCTTGGGTAAATTGCGAGAGTGATCTCAATTTTGGACGTAGAAAAAAAAACACACATCAAAACGATGACACGGCTGTCTGTTCGCTCACAAAAGAAAAATAAATGGAATTGGACATTTCTATCTCAACTGATGACCATTTCTTTGAAGGTTCTCCTCCCCATAGACAGCAATGTATTCCCACTCTAGAAATACAATGATTTTTGAGCTTTTTCCCCCTTCTGTTCCGATTGCCACCAAGGCCACAATTGTCGACGGAATGCCACAATATCGCACACAACCCTTCGCCTACTCCTTGAAGTGCTCATGTGTGAGTCACAACGCTTCATCTCTTATCGTTTGCTTTTAATCATCGTGACAATGCAGTCATGCATCTGCCCCCATTGGAATACATTCAAAGTGAAAATGCAAAGTCATTCGTGATTGCATCACCTGATGCATGATTGCATCAGCCTAA